>NC_143035.1:8477500-8632500 GCF_057628025.1 Oncorhynchus mykiss | reverse complement strand
AAACAGCTTTCACACTCTGTGGCTCAGGCCTGACCTTGGTCTCACTGCCGCTGCTCTGTTGCAGACTGCTGGACGGAGAGAAGGAGGGAGGACGGAGTGAGAGACACAACAGCCTGAGAGAGATGGAGGGGGGGAGGGGTGATAGTAGACGGAACAGCCTGCGAGAAATTGGGGGAGAGAGGAGTGACACTAGACCGAACAGCCTGATCAGGGATTTGACTCCGAATCATGACACTCTCACTGACGTGTCAAGGAACGAGGTGAGACTCCCTCTGATTTCAAATGATTTATTAACAGGTTTGTAGCAGCTAGAACTTTTTTTAAAATCCTGAATGAGAGATATGGAGGAGCATATTATGTCACACGGTGTGTCTTGTAGACTGTCTCATCAATTGATCTGACCTCTTTCTTTCAGTCTTACAAAATCTAATTTGAAGATTGTGTGTATGTGGTAGTTGTTGTTTTTGCCCTAATTTGTCCACTTGGTGCCCCTGAAGGTTACCGTGGGGATAACATGTTTATCTCCGCGGTAATGGCAGGATGCGCTAGGTCAAGTCATCTTCTGTTCTGTTCTCTCAGTAACCCCCCCCCCCCCCCCCCCAGGACACATCATTTACAGAGCAACATAACTGCATTTTTCTCCTTGATTTTACTGGCCTTCTCCTGTTTCTGCAGGATTATGACTATGAGATGAAGAAACTGCTGGCAACTAGAGGTTAGACCTTTTCTAAATGCTTCTGCCTTGTTGTGTGATCAGAAGCCCAGCTCATTAAAAACATAATTTTGGTTTGTCCAGGGTTCAGTCACACAGAAAGGTATTTTTGGACCTGCAGAGGAGTCCTACCAAGAGGGACTCATTTAGCAGCTGCACCAGGACTAATGAGCTTTCATCACATGTCACTGGCATGGGTCACTTGCCACTGTCTGTTATTGAGAGATGAGGTAGCTCGTGTTTGTTATTCAGATCAGTGACGGAGGGAACCCATTAATGAGCCAGAGCCTTGAGAGAGAGAGAGGACCTATTTACGTGCTGCACATTGCCAGAGAGGTGATGGAGGGGATGCACTTATGGGCTGCGCCGTGCCAAAGTTAGATAGAGGATCATTGCTACTCCCACTGAATGTACACACTCTGGTGTCTGATACACTGTCTCAGCCACACAACCACACGCTCACACATGCACACACACACACACACACACACACACACACTCTCTCTCTTTCTTTACCATCATTCAGAATGAGGGATATTTTGAGGATCTTTAGCCAAATGGTTCTAAATTCCCTCAGTGTTGCTTTATGGGATTATGAATTAGCAGTTTGAATGAGCCATCTGCCTCGTGGTCATTACGATACTCATGTGTCTATCTATGAGAGCTAGACACACACACACACACACACACACACACACACACACGCCGTTTTTTTTTTTACACATCACACACTCCTACATGGATCCTGTAATACACACTCTCACACTAATTTCAATGTGTTTAGCGTCTATGCCTATGAGATTCTTCATTAAGTATTATGTATCAGTGCAATTAAACACTTAAATGAAATACAATTAAACACTGTTCTCTGTCTGCATTATTCAACACCTGACAGCCACGGCTTACCAATTAAACCACTGTGTCTGCTTGTGAGTGATTTATATTTATAACTTGGTGTTTATGTTTCTCAGAGTAAGTTATGTGTGTGTTTATGTTTTTGTTTGTGTCTATCGGATCTGTCTATGGCTGCGTTTACACAGGCAGTCTAATTCTGATATTTGGCCAATAACTGGTCATTTGAATAATCAGATCAGATCTTGAGCCAATAACTTTATATTGAAATAGGAGACTACTCGAGGCTATAACTTAAAAAATCTGAATGGGGCGTCCTGTGTTAACGCAGTCTACGCGTGTGTGTGTGTGTGTGTGATGTATTTTATCTCCACTCTCCCAGCCATGCAGAGGAATCCGGTGGTGACAGAGGTTCGGACCCCCACTGATACCTGGAGTGGTCTGGGCTTCTCTAAGTCCATGCCTGCCGAGGCTGTTAAGGAGCTACGCAACGTCAGCCGACGCAGCTACAAACCTTACCTGGCAAACACTGGCCAACAACAACAGGTACAACTGCTAATATCTTACCTGTACTTAGAATCCCTATAAACCCTACCTGACAAACCCTGGATAGCAACAGCTCACCTTACTAGCTACTATTAGCTTACCTGGGCAGAAATTGGCCAAAGGGTTTAAACCAGCATTAAACCAGCATCACCTGTGATGCTATTTCACCTGTACTAGGGTTATCATCTGACCTGCTTTTACAACAACCAACGATCCATTTTCAATGGGCTGTATTGGTGACCTGTCCTCTTGGTTTATCAGCCGTCAAGCAGCTGGCCTCGCTAAATGCTCTGTGGACAGCCACTGAACACCACGCTAATTTGGGTTAACAGATACGAGTGGGAACTGTCTGATGACTTCTGTGTTGTTCTGCGCTAGGGGATTTAGGAGTGCGTATCTGTGTTCCGCCTGATTATTTTTTTGTTGCGAGCTTGGAGAGGCATTGAGCTGGGTGAGAGTTTGTTTAGGAATATGATTATTCTCAGTGTTACTTGGCTCGATTGGTTTTCCTGCACTGAGAAATGCCAAGAGCCGGAGAGAAACTGTGAGCACCAATTACCACCCTGTCTCATCCACTCATCCTCAGGGAGGGAAAGAGAAGGAGAGAGTGAGTGAGAGAGGGGGTTGGAGGAAAAGTGAGGAACAAAGCAAAGGGAGTATAAACAAGTGGAATATATGCAATTAAACCCCATCTCTCCCCCATCCTCTCTCCCACTATTCTCTCTCTCTCTCTCTCGCTCTCTCTCTCTCTCTCTCTCTCTCTCTCTCTCTCTCTCTCTCCACATGTAGACATGGGGCCCGCAGAATGTGAAGGAGAAAGTGTCCAATGGCAGTAATTCAGAGAACTGGCGTGACAGACGTGGATCATCCTCCCCCATTTTCCCTTCTCCATCTTCCTCCTCCTCTTCCTCCCCCTCCAACTTCTCCTCTTCCTTCTCCTCCACGTCGTCCTTCCCGGCATTTGCGTCTTCAACAAACAGACCCCGAAACGATAAAACCTGTACGTTTCTTTGTGTGTCTCTAACAGAGAGGGTGTGTCTACAAAGAGAACTTTGAAAGAAATGCAATTCCAATGTCTGCCTGATCTTCAATGTAGTCAGTATCAAAGATGTGCTTTAAATGTCTTCAATCTGAGAGCTATAGAAAGATGTGAGACTTTATGCTTTCTGTCGTAACTCTTCCTTCTGTCACTCCCCTACTCTCCACATTCCTCCCTGACCTCTTCACCTTTGACCTCTGACCCCTAGCGGAGAGCTTCCTGAGCTGCAGTAACTACTTTGAGTGCATGTCCTCTGTGAGGGCGTTGACTGCTAGCCAGCTTAGCTCCTCCCCCCAGCCTACGGACGATCTCCCAGAGCTCCTGAGCCAGCTCGGTATGGGGAAGTACATCGACGTGTTCCAACAGCAAGAGGTACAGTTAGACAACTAGCGCCCCCTGGGGCATAGGAGTAACACATTCACAGAGAAACAGGTCATTCCTCTATCTGTTGAAGTAGCCTACATAGGCAGGGCCGACTAAGATGTTTTCAGTGGCACAGAGGAGGACTTAATGAGCATCCAGTCGTCTATGTGCTGTCTGAGAAACTGTGTTTTCATGCCCCTATTTCTGCAGATTGATTTCCAGACTTTCCTGACTCTGTCTGACGAGGATCTGAAAGAGGTGGGAGTGTCCACGTTTGGAGCGAGAAGGAAGATGCTACTGGCCATCTCAGGTGAGTGATCAGTAAACACCATATAAAACCAATCCACTTTAATGAGGACACCTTATGTATAGAACATCTCTCTCTCTCTCTTCTCTCCATCCATACATCCAGACCTAAACAAAAGTAAACGGAAACTGTCCGAGACGCCTGCTGTGAAGCCAGGCTACCTAGAAGGTGGGGCAAGTGGCCGGCTCCCACGAATCATAGATGAGGACACCGCTGCTCAAAGAAACCACTGGTGAACCCCACACAACATGACCCAACCTGGGTAGAACTGCCTGTAAAAAACAGATCCATGATCAGATTGGCTTCCACATATCCTAACCTTGGTGGCAAACCCAGAAATGACTTTAGATCCGTGTCTAGGGGCAATTTGATCCTACTGCCATGCCCTACACCAGCAGCCTTTACCCAAAGCCTGTCCCCAACAACCTCGAGACCAGAGGGACCCTAGCATTGGGAAGACTCCAGTATTGTCTAAAGGAACGCTGAGCATTCATACAAACTATGTGACTGTGTGGACTGTCACAGACATTCTCTCTTCTCTATTGGCCTCTCTTCTCCCCAGATAGTGCCTTATGCAAGCCTGTGTTCCTCTACTCTATGTGTTGCGGGTTGAAGTCCACTGTTAACCACATATATGCATTGTACATAAACCTACAAGGGAAAAATTAGAATGTATGATTATATTATTTGGAGATGATTATTAAAGGTTTCCAAAAACATGCCGCCTCTTTTTTTTTTTCCACCTGAGGACTTAACCAATATGTTTCGGGAAACCAATTGATCTGAATTAAAACCTTCGTTAGAATGACCTGTATGTTACTACATTGACTCAAATATATTTTGTAGGTCATTGTAAAATAATGATTTGTTCACTGACTTGCCTAGTTAAATAATAAATAAGTAAAACATGTATATTGTTCCAATAAGTTAGAGGTCCATCGCTAGATGGCACTGACGTCACAAACAGTGTGTTTATTTTATTTTATAGGTTCAAGTCACGTTCTCCACCCCTCATTATTGCGTCAGTCGGCCTAATTAATTATACGTCAATTTTAGAATGAAATCAACCAGCAACGACATTAAATAGAGCTAGATGGAATGCCAGGAGTTGGGTTGATGTTATATGAACATTCAGATAATTTTTTTTTTTTTAACAATTCTAGCCCAACGGGATTTATTCTCGTGAGTAATGTGAAACGCCTTTCAATATTGTTTCTCCTCACCTGAGCGCACATCTAAAAGTTCCAATTACATTTATCAGCCGTTAGCAGGCGTGAAGCCATTGCCTCCGTATTTGAGTCGTTTCTCATTTATTTAGAATATTGGTAATTAGGTGGGATCACGTAGGCCTCTGGGGGCCAACGACCGAGTATAAACGACATTGCTAGACTAGATTGACGCGTTTAATCATACCAAAACGAAATTATTTTGTGTAATTTTAAGTGAGAATTATCTTGCCATTTTTCAATAAGTCTATCTGCACGTGGCTTTGATAAACATTTCGCATAACGATAAAAACAAGACCTATAGAAATCAGAGCAAAGCAAAAAAGCACCACTTTTTTTTTTTTTTACACTTCCAAATCAGGCTGGTTGCTGCTCATCGCACCAGTGGCGCTGCCGTCGCATGTATCATCAGTCACACTGCGCACCAGATGAAAATAGCCCCGGGGAGTGACAGCCACTCCGTATCCACTCAGAGTGCAGATATGTCGGCCTTGCCTGGTCCTAGAGCCAGAAGAGACGAGAGAGGATGTGGGGGGACGGGGTTAGGAGAGATGATCCCCGCTTATTTTGACTACGGAGTGGAGCAGTGGTTTAAGGCACTGCATTTCAGTGCAAGAGGCGTGTTTCAAGGCGACATTTCCAGGTGATACTACGGCCAACAAGAAGGATATTTTTGGGGGTGATGGATTATTTGGTACTTTCATGATTAATATAGTCCTACACACTTTTTCTCTATAGTTGTTATCCCTAGATCACTTCTGACGTGTCCCTAGCCTGCATGGTATCTCAATATGGCGTACAGTACCTGGTTCGAAACCAGGCTGTATCACATCCGGGAGTCCCATAGGGCGGCGCACAATTCCCCCAGCGTCGTTCGTGTTTGGCCGGAGTAGGTTATCATTGTAAATATGAATGTTCTTAAGTTCTTAACTGACTTGCCTAGTTAAATAAAGGTTCAATAAAAAAGATTAGAAAGACCGTGTCACTTACACCGCAGGCCACGTAGGCGTGAAAGAGAAACGCTTTCTTTCGGACCCATTGTTCTTTGGCTGCTATGACAGACCCTACTGGTTTTCTGTTCTACCTGATAATTAATTTCACCCACTTGGAGTCCCATGTCTAAATCAGTCCCTGATAAGAGGGGAAGAAGGAAAAGGAACAGTGGAACTGGCTTCGAGGTCTAGATTTGAATTGGTGGGGTGTCGGCTTTACCGTTTTGTTTTTCCCCAGTCGAGTTCCTCCTCTCTGCTCCCAGTGACATCGTGCGCGGCGCGTGGTTCTGAAAGGAAAGCTGTGCTGAAAGAACAGCGCTCGCCAGTCTGCGCACAGGCGACGCGCACAGGCCATATTGAAATGGGAGGCTATATGAAATAGGCCTATAGCAGAAAATAAACATTATTGTAAGTGACAGACATTTTCACATTGCTCAATTCTATAGAAGCCTTAACGTTTAGTGTGGCCTAACACTGCCATACGCTATAGGACTATACTCAAACGTGCATTCTAAAGAGACTGCCTAGGCTTTACTCGGCTTGCATTTTGATGACCATAAAAGTTATCTCGGGATAATAACTATAAATAAAAAGTGTGTAGGACTATATCAATCATGAAAGTACAAAAATAATCCATCACCCCCCAAAATATCCGTCTTATTGGCCGTAGTATCACCTGGAAATTTCGCCTTGAAACAACAAACATTCGCTTATTCCCGTGTGAATGCACCATTCCCCCCGTTGTAAATCAATGACACACCAGCTCTCTGCACTGCAAAGAGAAAGAGAGAGGGAAGAAGGGAGGGAGACATGGGGAGGGAGGTATAGAGGAGGGTAAAGGAGTGAGCGGGGAAGCGATTGGGAAAGAGAGAGAGAGACCGTTATCAGAGAGGCGGAGTCTGAGCGGAAGTTACCGAGGGTGGGAGAGAGACAGTTCTGACGAGGCTTGTTCCTGCTGCTCCTGGTCGCGGTCAGTATTACAGCGGAGTTCAGAGCTACCGGAGGTCCCGTGGATAATTAGGCTACTCTACAGTCTGACCGAGGAAAAAAAACGTCTAACTGACAGCAGCAGAAACGTCCCACCCTATACCTCTTTTCCCAGGAGCTGGACACAAGCTAATTGAGGTAGGTGGATGGAAGAACGGGGTGCGTTTGTGAGCTAGGACCGGTGAAGACAGATGTGTATGTATATGATAAGGGAAGGGAGAGAGTTATGTAGTCTACGTATTTGTGGTTCACTCCCGCTTTGGTAAAAGGAGATGAGAGAGGCGCGCGCTCCAAGTAGACGGTAATTGCCTGTTTAGACCGTCTGAGAGCCTCACGAGCTAATCGGTTTCCCGTGCTCCATCTGCCACGGTGTGCAAATGCAATATGTCTCCAAATGTTTATAATCAGCTTAGGAGGAGCAGCAATTTCATAAGAGGCAATCTCCAGTATTTACTCAATCAAATTAATCCAACCTAATAGATTGAATAACATCATGTCATTGTCCATTTTGATGCTGACATATCTGCATCATTAAATACATTTTCAATCCATGACAAAGTGCAGGTGAATTAACCTACATGTTGGTGCGTACTTGTATGAACAATTATTCCTAGTCCACATCATGCGCATCAAGGCAGCAGGCTCATTTACCTCCCTTGCTGTCTTAATATCTCTTGTTCTCAATGTCACTTTCTCTCTCATTTTCTCTTTCCCCATCTCTCTTTTTTTCAGACGATGCTTTTCTGTCTGCTGCCTTTCGCGGCTCTCTTGCTGCGCGCAGAGGGCAGGCGCGGGGGAACGGTGGTTGGTAACAAAAACATTGGCCACGCGTTGGACAACGACAAATGGCTCAGCACCGTGTCTCAATACGACAAGGACAGATATTGGAACAAATTCAGAGATGTGAGTTTATAATTACTGTGTTTTTCGCAACTTTCCTCACAAATTGGCCATTTTGATGACTGTTGTAGCCCAGAACAATGTTAGAAAGACTGGCTGACCATGAGGCCCTGCCTTGTTGTTGCAGTCCTAGTAATGGTTGGGTGATTTGACTGACGCAGATGTATATGCAGCCCCGTCCTTGACACACCCTTACAGTAGGTACGTGAGTGAGAGTCCCAGCCAGACAGGCAGCGGCCTTAATCCAATGTGTGGGCACTCAGCAGGTAGAGCAGCTTAGAGTGGAGCTCATGTGCTGTGAACGAACGGCTCACTCAGTAAGGCACTGAGGCACATCGAGAGAGTGTGTGAGAGGGAGTGTGTGTGTGTGTAGGAGAGAGGAGAGACAGATACAGTATGGACATTCAGGGCCTCTCCCCTGCATGGCAAAATGTGTAGAATTGCAGGAAATTAACTCTAAAATTTCATTTTTCTCTCCCCCACGTAGAGCCCCCCAAATACCTATTAAGATATTGAGGCTAGGGACACGCCGTATTGAGATACCATGCAGGCTAGGGACACGCCATATTGAGATACCATGCAGGCTAGGGACACGCCCTATTGAGATACCATGCAGGCTAGGGACACGCCATATTGAGATACCATGCAGGCTAGGGACACGCCATACTGAGATACCATGCAGGCTAGGGACACGTCATATTGACATACCATGCAGGCTAGGGATACGCCACATTGAGATACCATGCAGGCTAGGGACATGCCCTATTGAGATACCATGCAGGCTAGGGACACGCCATAATGAGATACCTTGCAGGCTAGGGACACGCCTATTGAGATACCATGCAGGCTAGGGACACGTCTATTGAGATACCATGCAGGGCTAGGGACACGCCTATTGAGATACCATGCAGGGCTAGGGACACGCCTATTGAGATACCATGCAGGGCTAGGGACACGCCATATTGAGATACCATGCAGGCTAGGGACACGCCATACTGAGATACCATGCAGGCTAGGGACACGTCATATTGACATACCATGCAGGCTAGGGATACGCCACATTGAGATACCATGCAGGCTAGGGACATGCCCTATTGAGATACCATGCAGGCTAGGGACACGCCATATTGAGATACCTTGCAGGCTAGGGACACGCCTATTGAGATACCATGCAGGCTAGGGACACGTCTATTGAGATACCATGCAGGGCTAGGGACACGCCTATTGAGATACCATGCAGGGCTAGGGACACGCCTATTGAGATACCATGCAGGGCTAGGGACATGTCTATTGAGATACCATGCAGGCTAGGGACACGCCATATTGAGATACCATGCAGGGCTAGGGACACGCCATATTGAGATACCATGCAGGGCTAGGGACACGCCTGTTGAGATACCATACAGGCTAGGGACACGCCCTATTGAGATACCATGCAGGGCTAGGGACACGCCCTATTGAGATACCATGCAGGCTAGGGACACGCCTGTTGAGATACCATGCAGGCTAGGGACACGCCATATTGAGATACCATGCAGGCTAGGGACACGCCATATTGAGATACCATGCAGGCTAGGGACACGTCTATTGAGATACCATGCAGGGCTAGGGACACACCTATTGAGATACCATGCAGGCTAGGGACACGCATTTTGTGATACCATGCAGGCTAGGGACACACCTATTGAGATACCATGCAGGCTAGGGACACGCCCTATTGAGATACCATGCAGGCTAGGGACACGCCATATTGAGATACCATGCAGGGCTAGGGACACGCCTGTTGCGATACCATACAGGCTAGGGACACGCCCTATTGAGATACCATGCAGGCTAGGGACATGCCCTGTTGAGATACCATGCAGGCTAGGGACACGCCATATTGAGATACCATGCAGGCTAGGGACACGTCTATTGAGATACCATGCAGGGCTAGGGACACACCTATTGAGATACCATGCAGGCTAGGGACACGCCTTTTGTGATACCATGCAGGCTAGGGACACACCTATTGAGATACCATGCAGGCTAGGGACACGCCCTATTGAGATACCATGCAGGCTAGGGACACGCCATATTGAGATACCATGCAGGGCTAGGGACACGCCTGTTGAGATACCATACAGGCTAGGGACACGCCCTATTGAGATACCATGCAGGCTAGGGACACGCCCTGTTGAGATACCATGCAGGCTAGGGACACAACTATTGAGATACCATACAGGCTAGGGACATGCCTTTTGAGATACCATGCAGGCTAGGGACACACCTATTGAGATACCATGCAGGCTAGGGACACACCTATTGAGATACCATGCAGGCTAGGGACACACCTATTGAGATACCATGCAGGCTAGGGACACACCTATTGAGATACCATGCAGGCTAGGGACACACCTATTGAGATAGCATGTTATACACTGGAACCATAGCCCTCATTAGGCCCTGCTCACCCTCAAAACACCCCTGACATCATTCTGACATCACTGCTGAGTTCTGTAATCAGAAGAACACAGTGGTTTAGGGGGCGTCTTAAATGCACCCTATTCCGTGTATAGTGCACTACTTTTGACCAAGGTCCATAGGGCTATAGGGAATATGGGGCCATCATGTGGGATGCATAGCCTCCTGTGTGCTCTCTCTAATGTATGAGGGATCGATTTTGAAGTGGGCAATGGTCTTTTTCTGTTAGCAGCTGTCTCAGCTAGCCGGGCCAGGATGGTTATTGTGTAATAGGGCATGCAGCAGTGAGAGGGTTTACATTAACATAAGCTAACCTTCTCTTGACTGGAGTCAGTGATGTGGGAGCTAGGATTGACCCTGGCCCTGCATTGTTCTTCATTGGAGTGGCGATGTGAGACCTAGCCACAACGCAGCATGTGAATGGCCTTAAGCCAGGCAGCTGCAGCGCGAGCCAAAGCAAAAGCATTAGCAAAATCCCTTAAAGCCTTTATGGTATGTGGGGGTGCTGCCCACACACCTCCCTCTCCATGGTCTTCAATGCAAATTAAACTCATTAGGTGGAAGCTGCTCGCTGTCTGGGAGAAGAGGAGAGGGGGGTGAGGGATGGAGGAGGAGGAGTGTATATTGGAAAGGGTGTGACATTTTGGTTTAATATTTGATGTTGTGTTTCCCGGCCAGGGAGGGCAGCACTATGGTGTGTGTGTCTGCAGACATGTATACCTGCAGGTCATAAGTCTCTTTCTAGCCACTCAAGTCATAAATTATTCTTCCCTTCTCTTTTCTCTCCCCCTCTCTCCCTTACCCCTCTCCATACCTCTCTCCCTTACCCCTCTCCATACCTCCCACGCTTTCTCTTTCCCTTGAATAACTTCGCTATTACTGGCATCCCTCCCTTTACTTCTGTGTCATCCAGTCTCTTACCTCTCGCCCCATTGTGGCTCATTTACTCTCCCAACGTCTGTGTTTCTCTCTCTCCCCCTCCCCCTCTTTTCTCTGCTCTCTCATCCCTTTCTCTCAGCCCGTCAATTCGTCAATCTTTTCTCCTCTCTTTCTCTTTTGACTCATTCTTTGTCCTCACTCTCTCAGTTCAATTCCAGGGGCTTTATTGGCATGGGAAACATATTTTACATTGCCAAAGCAAGTGAAATAAAAAAAATCTAAAGTGAACAGTAAATGTTACTCACACAAGTTCCTAAATAGAGACATTTCAAATGTCATATTATGTCTATATACAGTGTTGTAACGATGTGCAAATAGTTAAAGTAAAAAAGGGAAAATGAATAGACAAAAATATTGGGTTGTATTTACAATGGTGTTTGCCCTTCACTGGTTGCCCTTGTGGCAACAGGTCACAAATCTTGCTGGTGTGATGGCACACTGTGGTACTTCACCCAGTAGATATGGGATTATCAAAATTGGATTTGTTGTCAAATCCAATCAAATGGTATCGGTCACATACACATGGTTAGCAGATGTTATTGCGAGTGTAGCGAAATGCTTGTGTTTCCAGTTCAGACAGTGCAGTGATATATAACAAGTAACATCTAACAAATACCTAATACACACAAATCTAAGTAAGGAATGGAATAAGAATGTATAAATATGTGGATGAGCAGTGACAAAGCAGCACAGGCTAAGATGCAATAGATGGTATAGAATACAGTACATATGAGATGAGTAATGCAAGATATGTAAACATGACTTAAGTGGCATTATTAAAGTGACTAGTGTTCCCTTTATTAAAGTGGCCAATGATTTCAAGTCTGTATGTAGGCAGCAGCCTCTCTTGTGCTAGTGATGGCTGTTTAACAGTCTGATGGCCTTGAGATAGAAGCTGTTTATCAGTCTCTCGGTCCCAGCTTTGATGCACCTGTACTGACCTTTCAAATTCTTTGTGGGTCTGTGTTATCTAAGGGAAATATGTGTCTAATATGGTCATACTTCTCTCTCTCCACCTCCTTCCCTCTCTCTCTGTCTGTAGGACACTGTGTGATGGTGAGGTGCGGTTTGCGAACCATTTGTTCATTTTGAACTAATCTTTTTACTGACTCGAGAGTCATCCCGGCAAAATTGGTTCTGCGATGGTTCCCAGAACATCCATTCATCATAACACAAAAAAACTGTCCAGTCGTGGTGATGATTAGAGAATGTCTGTTTTTTTTGTGTTTTTTTTTAAAGGATCCCAGAATGTTTCATTAGGTTGTGGGAACAGTCTGGTGGTAACATTGTGGGGACATCACAAAAGATAGGTTCTCAAAACCCCAAAATATCCAGTTATCTGGATGATTATACAATGTTTCTTTTAGGGTGCTAAGACATCCATCCATCTGGTCATACAAGAACGTTCCCAGAACACATTGTTGTCTATTCTTTAAAGGTTCCCAAAACATTTCATTAGGTTGTTTTATTTATTTGTTATTTTACCAGGTAAGTTGACTGAGAAAACATTCTCATTTGCAGCACCGACCTGGGGAATAGTTACAGGGGAGAGGAGGGGGATTAATGAGCCAATTGTAAACTGGGGATTATTAGTTGACCGTGATGGTTTGAGGGCCAGATTGGGAATTTAGCCAGGACACCGGGGTTAACACCCCTACTCTTACAATAAGTGCCATGGGATCTTTAATGACCTCAGAGAGTCAGGACACCCGTTTAACGTCCCATCCAAAAGACAGCACCCTACACAGGGCAGTGTCCCCAATCATATTTTTTTAGACCAGAGGAAAGAGTGCCTCCTACTGGCCCTCCAACACCACTTCCAGCAGCATCTGGTTTCCCATCCAGGAACTGACCAGTACCAACCCTACTTAGCTTCAGAAGCAAGCCAGCAGTGGTATGCAGGGTGGTATGCTGCTGGCTAATGTTGTGTTGTGGGAACAGTGTGGCTACATTGCAAGAGATAGTTTCCCAAAACACAAAATATGCTCACCTCTGATGACGTTCATACAATGTTCAAGTTAGGTTACACAGGTCATTCCCTTAATGCTGTAAGCATGCAGTAAGTCTGTTGTTTATGTATCCAGTCAGAAATGCAGAATTTAGACTAACTGTAAAACATAAAACATTGTGTAAAAATTGACTGGATACCTTGTAAATATGGGCCTAGAAGTATGGGATGGTGAATAACCCACTTTCCAGGATTTCCCTTGGTTATTTATGTCTAAGAAGGCTCAAAAGGAAGCATGCAATTCCTGATTGACCATACTGCCATGGCTATATACTGCCAAAATACAAAGAAGGAGAGCTTCCCTGGTGGTGCAGAGGATAAAATACCTGACATGGGAACCAAACATTGCAGGTTCAAGCCCAACATGTGAATATTATCAATGAAACATCTGCTTGTGTTTATATGAGTTAAATGCTGTTCAAAAGTCCTATGAATTGAATTACAGTACCTTCAGAAAATACTCACACCCTTTGACATTTTGCTGTGTTACAAAGCGGTATTAAAAATGGATTTAATTGTATTTTCTTTGTCAACGATCTACACAAAAATAGTCTGTAATGTCAGTGGTAGATACATTCTAGAATTTAAAAAAGAAAGGAAAATAAAACACTAATATATCTTGATTAGATAAGTATTCAACACCTGAGTCAATACATGTTAGAATCACTTCTGGCAGCGATTACAGCTGTGAGTCTTTATGGGTAAGTCTCTAAGAGCTTTACGCACCTTAATTATACACTATTAGCCCATTATTCTTTAAAAAATTCTTCAAGGTCTGTAAAGTTGGTTGTTGATCATTGCTAGACAGCCATTTTCAAGTCTTGCCATAGATTTTCAAGATAATTTAAGACAAAAATGTAACCAGACCACTTGGTAAGCAACTCCAGTGTATATTTGACATCGGATCAAGTTTTTGACTTGCTGAAAGGGGAATTTATCTCCCAGTGTGTCTGTTGGAAAGCAGACAACCAGGTTTTCCTCTAGGATTTTGCCTGTGCTTAGCTCTTACGTTTCTTTTTATCCCCAAAACTCCCTAGCCCTTGCTAATGACAAGCATACCCATAACATGATGCAGCCACCACCATGCTTGAAAATATGAAGAGTGGTACTCTGATCTTTGCCGCATTTTTTTTGCAGTAATACTTTAGTGCCTTATTGCAAACAGGATACATGTTTCTGAATATTTTTCTTCTGTACAGGCTTCCCTTTTCCCCTCTGTCATGCAGGTTAGTATTGTGGACTAACTACAATGTTTTTGATCCATCCTCAGTTTTCTCCTATCACAGCCATTCAACTCTGTAATGGATTTAAAATCACCATTGGCCTCATGGTTGAATCCGTGAGTGATTTCCTTCCTCTCTGGCAACTGAGTTAGGAAAATGCATCTGTATCTTTGTACTGACTAGGTGTATTGATACCCTTACCAAAGTGTAATTAATAACTTTACAATGCTTAAAGGGATATTCAGCATTATCTGTATGTGTGGAGTGCAAAGCTTAAGTAGTCATTCAAAAATCATGCTGTGACATTATGGGGTATTGTGTGTAGATAAGGGACACAAAATCTAAGTGTTATCCATTTTAAATTCAGGCTGTAACACAACAAAATGTGGAGAAAATCAAGGGGTTGAGAATACTTTCTGAAGGTGCTGTATATGCAGATAGTCAACATTTGAAGTGTACAAAAAGATTCTTCTGTTTGTATGATTAAATGATTTTCAGATGAATGAAATTTCCTATGAAATGAAATTAAAATGCCATGTGTCTCCATATCACCATATGGTTCCAATCATTTTTCCAATTAGAAGCTGGAGCTGGAGCACACCCAGAGAACATTATTTTGTGTGGAGGTGCTGACTAACGGCGAATAAACTGTAAGCTATAAAAAATGCATAAAGAGAGTCACACACTCTCTATATATAAACTGGCAGTTATTTCTGCATTGCTGTGCCTTCTTCAGGGTCTTCAATCGTTTTCCCACCATACAGTTTTCTCATAGGGGATTTTAGAAACACTTAACATAAATAAGGTCTGTGTTTCGTCTAGGCTTACCCTGGCGTGACGTTTGGTAACCATGTACATCTCTCTTGGACAAGATTTTGTCAATATATTTGGCTCTGGAACTCTCCGATTCGAAAATGCTAATTAGCATCAAAGTAGACATAAGGCAAAACTAGAAATCCCTGCAAGCCCCCGCACGTCATCTCTAGCTGAAACCTTTGCTAATAGGTGTTGTGGCAATTTAAAACTTGCACGAGCCAGTTCCCAGCATTGTCAATGTTTAAAGAATTGTAGACAATTTATTCATTACTACATTTAGCTAACATTAGATAGTTAATTCAGAGATTCTTACCTTTGCCTCGATTCGGCAGCCTGGTCCAGATCATCATGGCATTTGTAGTTCTTTATGATAGCCACATTAGCAGATAATTAACATTTCATTTTTTTGGGTGGTAAATACAGGTGAATGTATTGATAAAAGCCTCCTTGTCCTAGAGAGATTTACACCGTTATCACGCCAGGGTAAGCCTACACGAAACACAGCCCTTATTTGAAATGCTTCTAAAATCCCCTATGGGAAATTGAATGGTGGAAAAAACGATTTGAACCATTTCCCTGTTTGACTGATAGTTTTTATGGGTATTATGACTGATACTGTGGTACTCTATTCATTCTGGAGATAAACATAATGGGGATCTATTCCAATCTGCTTTCTTGTTGACAATATTGTGGTAATATTAGGTCAAACTTAAATATCCGCTCTGGGGTAGGCGGGAAGCTTGCGTCCCACATGGCCAATAGCCAGGGAAAATGCAGAGTGCCAAATTCAAATACATTTCTATAAAAATCGAACTTTCATTAAATTACACATGTAAGATACCAAATTAAAGCTACACTCGTTGTGAATCCAGCCAACGTGTCAGATTTTAAAAAGGCTTTTCGGTGAAAGCATAAGATGCTATTATCTGATGATAGCACAACAGTAAACAATGAGAGTAGCATATTTCAACTCTGCAGGCGCGAAACGCAGAAAACAAAATATAAATCATGCCTTACCTTTGACGAGCTTCTTTTGTTGGCACTCCTATATGTCCCATAAACATCACAAATGGTCCTTTTGTTCGATTAATTCCGTTAATATATATCCAAAATGTCAATTTATTTGGCGTGTTTGATCCAGAAAAACACAGCTTCCCACTTACGCAACATCGCTACAAAATATCTCATAAGTTACCTGTAAACTTTGCCAAAACATTTCAAACTACTTTTGTAATACAACTTTATGTTTTCTAAATGTACATAATCGATCAAATTGAAGACGGGATGATCTGTGTTCAATACAGGAGCAAAACAAACTGACGCTACTTTTCTGGTTACGCGCCTCTATCAAAAGGTACACATGAAGTGACTCTCGTTCTGAGCTATGGTGCTTCTTCATTACACAAAGGAAAAACCTCAACCAATTTCTACAAACTGGTGACATCCAGTGGAAGCGGTAGGAACGGCAAGAAAGTCAATTAGAATTCTGGATTCCCCATGAAACCATATTGAAAAGACAGTGACTTCAAAAAGAAAAATCTGAATTGTTTGTCTTCGGGATTTCGCCTGCTAAATAAGTTCTGTTATACTCACAGACATTATTCAAACAGTTTTAGAAACTTCAGAGTGTTTTCTATCCAATACTAATAATGACATGCATATATTAGGATCTGGGACAGAGTAGGAGGCAGTTCAGTTTGGGCACGCTATTTATCCAAAAGTGAAAATGCTGCCCCCTACCCCAAACAGGATATGTTCTTGAAATGTTCTAAGGACTTTCAAGACAAGGTCAAATGTATGGAAGGTTTTCAAGGGTTTTATTTATTTTTACTGTTTTATACATTGTAAAATAATAGTGAAGACATCACAACTATGAAATAACACATATGGAATTATGTAGTAACCAGAAAAATGTTAAACAGATCAAAATATATTATATTTTAGATTCCTCAAAGAAGCCACCCTTTGCCTTGACAGCTTTGCACACTCTTGGCATTTTCTCAACCAGCTTCATGACAAATCTTTTCCAACAGTCTTGCAGGAATTCCCACATATGCTATGCACTTATTGGCTGATTTTCCTTTAATCTGCGGTCCAACTCATCTCAATTGGGTTGAGGATGGGTGATTGTGGAGGCCAGGTCATCGGATGCAGCACTCCATCACTCTCCTTCTTTGTCAAATAGCCCTTACACAGCCTGGAAGTGTTTTGAGTCATTGTCATGTTGAAAAACAAATGGAATTCCCACTAAGCGCAAACCAGATGGGATGGTGTATCGCTGCAGAATGCTGTGGTAGCATTCCCAATGGTTAAGTGTGCCTTGAATTCTAAAGAAGTCACTGACAGTGTTACCAGCAAAGCACCATCACACCTCCTCCTCCATGCGTCACGGTGGGAACCACACATGCAGAAATCATCCGTTCACCTATCCTGAATTTCACAAAGACACGGCAGTTGGACCAAAGAACAGACCAAAGGACAGATTTACACCGGTTTAATGTCCATTGCTCATGTTTCTTGGCCCAAGAAAGTCTCTTCTTCTTATTGGTGTACTTTCGTAGTGGTTTATTTGCAGCAATTCGACCACGAAGGCCTGATTCACGCAGTCTCAAATCAAATCAAAGTGTATTTGTCAGGTGCGCCGAATACAACAGGTATTACTTACAGTAATACTTACAGTAATACTTACAGTGAAATGCTCACGTACAGGCTCTAACCAATAGTGCAAAAAAGGTATTAGGTGAACAATAGGTATGTAAAGAAATAAAACAACAGTAAAAAGACAGGCTATATACAATAGCGAGGCTATAAAAGTAGCGAGGCTACATACAGACACTGGTTAATCAGGCTGATTGAGGTAGTATGTACATGTAGATATGGTTAAAGTGACTATGCATATATGATGAACAGAGAGTAGTAGTAGTGTAAAAGAGGGGTTGGCGGGTGGTGGGTGGGACACAATGCAGATAGCTCGGTTAGCCAATGTGCGGGAGCACTGGCTGGTTGGTCCAATTGAGGTAGTATGTACATGAACAGTTGATGTTGAGATGTGTCTGTTACTTGAACTTAGCGAAGCATTTATTTGGTCTGCAATCTGAGGTGCAGTTGACTTTAATGAACTCCTCCTCTGCAGCAGAGGTAACTCTGGGTCTTCCTTTCCTGTGGCGGTCCTCATGAGAACAAGTCTCATCATGGCACTTGATGGTTTTTGCGACTCCACTTGAAGAAACTTAGAAAATAAGAATAGTAATTGAAATTTTCCAGATTGACTGACATTCATGTCTTAAATTAATGATGGGCTGTTGTTTCTATTTGTTTTTTTGAGCTGTTATTTCCATAATATAGACTTGGTCTTTTACCAAATAGGGCTATCTTCTGTATACCACCCCTACCTTGTCACAACACATCTGCTTGGTTCAAACACATTAAGAAGGAAAGAAATTCCACAAATTAACATTTAACAAGGCACACCTGTTCATTGAAATGCATTGCAGGGTTACCTCATGAAGCTGGTTGAGAGAATGCCAAGAGTGTGCAAAGCTGTCACTTTTTTTGGTTACTACATGATTCCATATGTGTTATTTCATGGTTTTATTGTCTTCACTATTATTCTACAATATAGAAAATATAGAAAATAAATAATAACCCATGAATGAATAGCTGTCCAAACTTTTGACTGGTACTGTATATCGCATGAACATCAATTAAATATTATGTTAAACCTGAAATAAATATGCTATGAACGTCATAACAACGGACTTATTTAATTCTTACAACATAAAGGGAATGTCCTGTGCAACCTAAATTAAACATTGCATGAATGCCATCACAAGTGAGCATATTTTGCGTTTTGGGAACATATCTCCTGTCCACAAAATGTTACCACAACCTAATGAAATATTCTGGGAACCTTTTAAAGAACAGACACAATTCTGTTTGCACCCTAAAAGAAACGTTGTGGAATCACCCGCACAACTGGACAGGTTTTTTGTTTTGCGAACATATCTTTTGTGATGTTCCCAGAATTTTCCCACCAGATTGTTCCCAGAACCTAATGAAATATACTGGGAACTTTTAAATAACAGATTAAATGTGTTATAGGAACGTTCTTGCAACATCTGGAAAATATTTTATAGAAACATTTTAGTGAATGTTAGAACATTCAAAGGATATTTCATCGCAAATATTTTTGATAAATAGATTTGATCAAAAATATTCTCTGAATGTTTTTGGGATGTTGTCATCCTAATGTTAGATAAAACCTTAACTAGAACTTAATGAGAATCTTAGCTAATGTTCTGGGAATGTTCCCGGTTTGCTGGGAGGATTCGTTTTTTCTGAGTGACTTGTTCATTTTAGTCATTCGTTTGACCTGTTGGCCCAATTAATTATGTTGTTATTTTGGTGGTCCCTGTGTGCTCTGGGCATTACTGACTCAAATGAATGAAATTGGTCTAAATAATTGTTATTTTGACCGAACGAGACGAAAAAAAACAAGAGTCAGTAAAAATAACCAGACTTCCCATCACTACTAAATGACCCTGTGCCTTCTCAGCCATGTCTACTCCCCCCTCCCCACTCCTCCCTCTCCCCTCTCTCCCCCACCCTGACTCTCCTGCCATGTCTCCCTCTTTGTCTCTGAGCCGACTTCCTCCCCGTTCAATAATGCAGGAGTGCGTTTGTGTGTGTGTGTGAGAGAGCGTTTGTGTGTGCACTAGTGGTATGTGTGTGCTGCTGGTATGTATACCAGTATCGCCCTGACTACTAGACACTATGGTACGATGCTGCAGTGTTTTTCTGTGTGGGTGTGTGTGTGTGTGTGTGTACTCTCAGGTAAATTATACCGTGGCTCTCCATGAGATCAGACATAGGACGAGGGACAGTGGTGTGTTTAAAAGGATCCATAACACACAGGCCTACATTGCTCGGTGTGTTATGCTTACTGTATGTGTGAGTGTTGTCAGATTGCTAGCGCAGCGCTCTGTTGGGACTGGGGTCTGGTTTGGTGGGGGGGGGAGTCAGAGTGGTAGGGGGGGTTGAGCTGATGACCACTGGAGAGGACGGTATACAAGGTATTTGGACTGCTGCCAGTTATCTGTCCGTCTATTTGTTTGTCCAGTTGTCTAACTGTTGTTTACTATACTGTAAGCTGCCTCTAGAATCCAGATCTCGAACCTCTCCAGCTAGACCTGCGTTTCCCAAACTTGGGGGAAACAAGGGGGGCACGTTTTGGTTTTTGCTCTAACACTACACAGGCTGATTTTAAAATGATCAACGCTTCATCATTTGTTGATTATTTCTTTCTTCCTTGGACACTGTGTTAACAAACCTCCAAACGAGCTTCAATGCCATACAACACTCAACAACACATACAACACATACAACGTGGCCTTCTCTTAAATGCTAGTAAAACTAAATGCATGCTCTTCAACCGATTACTGCCCGCCTGGCATCACTAATCTGTACGGTTCTGACTTAGAATATGTGGAACACTACAAATACCTAGGTGTTTGGCTAGACTGTAAACTCTCCTTCCAGACTCACATTAAGCATCTCCAATCCAAAATTAAATCTAGAATCAGCTTCCTATTTCGCAACAAAGCCTCCTTCACTCATGCTGCCAAACATACCCTCGTAAAACTGACTATCCTATCGATCCTTGACTTCGGCGATGTCATTTACAAAATAGCCTCCAACACTCAGCAAATTGGATGTAGTCTATCACAGTGCCATCCGTTTTGTCACCAAAGCCCCATATACTACCCACCACTGTGACCTGTATGCTCTTGTTGTCTGGCCCTCGCTACATATTTGTTGCCAAACCCACTGGCTCCAGGTCATCTATAAGTCTTTGCTAGGTAAAGCCCCGCCTTATCTCAGCTCACTGGTCGCCATAGCTACACCAACCCGTTGAACGCACTCCAGCAGGTACAGTTGAAGTCGGAAGTGTACATACACCTTAGCCAAATACATTTAAACACAGTTTTTCCACAAGTCCTGACATTTAATCCTAGTCAATATTCCCTGTCTTAGGTCAGTTAGGATCACCACTTTATTTTAACAATGTGAAAGGTCAGAATAATAGTAGAGTGATTTATTTCAGCTTTTATTTCTTTCATCACATTCCCAGTGGGTCAGAAGTTTACATACACTCATAGCATTGCCTTTAAATTGTTTAACTTGGGTCAAACGTTTTGGGTAGCCTTCCACAAGCTTCCCACAATACGTTGGGTGAATTTTGGCCCATTCCACCTGACAGAGCTGGTGTAACTGAGTCAGGTTTGTAGGCCTCCTTGCTCGCACACACTTGTTCAGTTCTGCCCACACATTTTCTATGGGATTGAGATCAGGGCTTTGTGATGGCCACTCCAATACCTTGACTTTGTTGTCCTTAAGCCATTTTGCCACAATTTTGTAAGTATGCTTGGGGTCATTGTCCATTTGGAAGACCCATTTGCGACTGGTTAACCTCTTAAGGCTGGTTAACATCCTGACTGATGTCTTGAGATGTTGCTTCAATATATCCACATACTTTTCCTACCTCATGATGCCATCTATTTTGTGAAGTGCACCAGTCCCTCCTGCAGAAAAGCACCCCCAAAACATGATGCTGCCACCCCTGTGCTTCATGGTTGGGATGGTGTTCTTGTCCTCCAAACATAATGATGGTCATTATGGCCAAACAGTTCTATTTTGGTTTCATCTGACCAGAGGACATTTCCCCAAAAAGTACGATCTTTGTCCCCATGTGCAGTTGCAAACTGTGGTCTGGCTTTTTTATGGCGGTTTGGAGCAGTGGCTTCTTTCTTGCTGAGCAGCCTCGTTTTACTGTGGCTATAGATACATTTGTACCGGTTTTCTCCAGCATCTTCACAAGGTCCTTTGCTGTTGTTCTGGGATTGATTTGCACTTTTCGCACCAAAGTACGTTCATCTCTAGGAGAAAGAACGCTTCTCTTTCCTGAGCGGTATGACGGCTGTGTGGTCCCATGATGTTTAAACTTATGTACTATTGTTTGTACAGATGAACGTGGTACCTTCAGGTGTTTGGAAATTGCTCCCAAGGATGAACCAGACTTGTGGAGGTCTACAATTTTTGGCTGATTTCTTTTGATTTTCCCATGATGTCAAGCAAACAGGCACTGAGTTTGAAGGTAGGCCTTGAAATACATCCACAGGTACACCTCCAATTGACTCAAATGATGTCAATTAGCCTACAGAACTTCTAAAGCCAATGCATAATTTTATGGAATTTTCCAAGCTGTTTAAGGCCCCTTCAACTCAGTGTAGGCAAACCTCTGACCCACTGGAATTGTGATACAGTGAATTATAAGTGAAATCTGTTTGTAAACAATTGTTTGAAAAATGACCTGTGTCATGCACAAAGTAGATGTCCTATCTGACTTGCCAAAACTATAGTTTGTTAATACATTTGTGGAGTGGTTGAAAAATGACTCCAACCTAAGTGTATGTAAACTTTTGACTTCAACTGTATATTTCACTGGTCATCCCCAAAGCCAACACCTCCTTTGGCCACCTTTTCTTCCAGTTCTCTGCTGCCAATATTTTTATTTAACTAGGCAAGTCAGTTAAGAACAACTTCTTATTTTCAATGACAGCCTAGGAACAGTGGGTTAACTGCCTTGGTCAGGGGCAGAATGACAGATTTTTATCTCAGCTCGGGATTCGATCTTACACCCTTTCAGTGACTAGTCCAACGCTCTAACCACTAGGCTACCTGCCGCCCCAATGACTAGAGCAATTTTAAAAAACCACTGAAGCTGGAGACTTATATCTCCCTCACTAACTTTAAGCATCAGCTGTCAGAGCAGCTTACCGATCACTGTACCTGTACACAGCCCATCTGTAAAGAGCACACCCAACTACCTCATCCCCATATTGTTATTTATTTTTTGCACCCCAGTATCTCTTTTGCACCCCAGTATCTCTACTTGCACATCATCATCTGCACATCTATCGCTCCAGTGTTAATGCTAAATTGTAATTATTTTGCCTCTATGGGCTATATATTGCCTTACCTCCCCAATCTTACTACATTTGCACACATTGTACATAGATTTTTCTATTTTGTTATTGAGT
Source organism: Oncorhynchus mykiss (assembly GCF_057628025.1). Taxonomy (NCBI): domain Eukaryota; kingdom Metazoa; phylum Chordata; class Actinopteri; order Salmoniformes; family Salmonidae; genus Oncorhynchus; species Oncorhynchus mykiss. Next base: position 8,609,028 of record NC_143035.1, on the reverse strand, counting down.
GTACGTTTGCTTATCCCTGTGTTGTTGTTTTTGCCGCACTGCTTTGCTTTAACTTGGCCAGGTCTCAGTTGAAAATGAAAACTTGTTCTCAACTGGCCTACCTGGTGAAATAAAACAAATATATTTTTTGAATCAGCTGTGTAGTGCTAGGGCAAAAACCAAAACGTGCACCCCTTGGGGTCCTGAGGACCGAGTTTGAGAAACCCTGAGCTAGACTGAGTTCACTTTGTGGTGAGTTGTGGTGTCCTCATGGGGAGGGGAAGGAAACAGTCATTTATCTGTCTGGCAGAGCAGAGGTTTCTGTCCAGGACTGACACGCAGAATTATCTGTCCGCAGACTAATGGTGTGCTCTTCCTAAGGGCTGTTACAGTGTCTTCCTAAGGGCTGTTACAGTGTCTTCCTAAGGGCTGTTACAGTGTCTTCCTAAGGGCTGTTACAGTGTCTTCCTAAGGGCTGTTACAGTGTCTTCCTAAGGGCTGTTACAGTGTCTTCCTAAGGGCTGTTACAGTGTCTTCCTAAGGGCTGTAACAGTGTCTTCCTAAGGGCTGTTACAGTGTCTTCCTAAGGGCTGTTACAGTGTCTTCCTAAGGGCTGTTACAGTGTCTTCCTAAGGGCTGTAACAGTGTCTTCCTAAGGGCTGTAACAGTGTCTTCCTAAGGGCTGTTACAGTGTCTTCCTAAGGGCTGTAACAGTGTCTTCCTAAGGGCTGTAACAGTGTCTTCCTAAGGGCTGTTACAGTGTCTTCCTAAGGGCTGTTACAGTGTCTTCCTAAGGGCTGTTACAGTGTCTTCCTAAGGGCTGTTACAGTGTCTTCCTAAGGGCTGTAACAGTGTCTTCCAAAGGGCTGTTACAGTGTCTTCCTAAGGGCTGTTACAGTGTCTTCCTAAGGGCTGTTACAGTGTCTTCCTAAGGGCTGTTACAGCATGTGTACTGCTATAGGGGAGTAGGCAAAAGCAAGCATTACCATGGAGACCTCGTAAGTTCTCTTAGTGGTCTTTTGGGAGGGGAAGGGAGGTGAGAAGGAAAGGAAAATGCCTGCTTTTTTTGTATATATCTAAAAAGGGGTAGGGGGTAAACAAAAACATGCTAAATTAAAACCCACCTATGTAATATACCACATCTCCAGAAAGGGAAAACACAGACTTAGACACGCACGCACACACGCACGCACACATACACACATGCACGCACACATGCACGCACACACAGATTCACTTTTGAGTTTGTGTACTGTTGAAGAATGTGTGTGTAGCAGCCCACATATCTTGTATGTGTGTGTGTGTGTGTGTGTCGCAGCCAGTGCTTGTCATCAGTGCCTCTTCGTGGTAATGTTGACAGAAAGCCTGTCGTCCCCACTCAAGCGCTCCTCTTTGATCCTGAAGTGGTGGAAAAGTTGTTTTCCGTTATCCAAGCCAATTGTTTGTTTCTCTTCTGTCCCTTCTCCCTCCCTATTTCTCTGTCTGTCTGTCTGTCTGTCTGTCTGTCTGTCTGTCTGTCTGTCTGTCTGTCTGTCTCTGAAGAGCTGACAGAGAGAGAACTCCTCCTCTCCTCTGTATGCAGATGTTTAATGGTGTGTGTGTGTGTGCTCACACAACACTGAGTGTGTGTATGTGCATTAGTATGTGTTTGTATGTGCATTAGTGTGTGTGTGTGTGTGTGTGTGTGTGTGTGTGTGTGTGTGTGTGTGTGTGTGTGTTCACCATGTTCATTACCCACTTGGGTTTGGCTTCTGTTCACACACCTTGTCAAGACAGCCTGTTTTCTCAGCTCTCTCATTGTAGTTTATTTTTCACCTGACAGGGCTCTCAGGGTCTGTCTGTCTGTCTGTCTGTCTGTCTGTCTGTCTGTCTGTCTGTCTGTCTGTCTGTCTGTCTGTCTGTCTGTCTGTCTGTCTGTCTGTCTGTCTGTCTGTCTGTCTGTCTGTCTGTCTGTCTGTCTGTCTGTCTGTCTGTCTGTCTGTCTGGTCTGTCTGTCAGTTTGAGAAGACACTGTCACTCATCTTTGGATTGTGTAATATTGTGGTAGACCAATAATTGTGTCTTGAGGTCAAGGTGGCTGTTGTGTGGTTGTTGTTGTGCATACTGTTTAGGTAAATAGGTTAATGTACGGTAGGAATTGACATGGGGATGCAGGATCCCTGGCTTGTCCCGGGAGCAAATAAAAATGACAAGATCTGGAAAATTATTTTCCGTTTTCTCCCAATGTCGACACTAATTAAATTCCACAAAATACACAACATGCGCGGGAGCAGATTAGCAAAAAATAAAAGAGCACATTGTCCGAACAGGTTGTCGCATGGAAACCTTTAGCCTAGCATGTTTACTCCACACAGTCGCCATAAATTCAGAGCACATGCAGAATTGACACTGCCAGACTGCACACGTGACCTGAATGCAGTTTAAAAAAACAGTGTTTTCCATTAACGCCGGCAGTCGGCTAATCAGACGGTTACAAACTCATTTTCAGCCAGCTACATTTTCCACTTCATATTAACTAGGCTACTTTTCATTTAAAAGTTTTAATTTGCTAGTCCGTCGAGCCCTCTCCCGCTAGAATGAACGATATGTACAGTATATGTCTGTGTGTGTGTATGTCTGTGTGGGTGTGTATATGAGTGAGTGCATGTGTGCTAAGGTGTGGAGAATCAGAGCAGGTGCTCAGTCCAGTTCAAGTGTTCAGCAGTCTGATGGTTTGTAGATAGAAACGGTCTCTGAACCTGTTGGTATCAGACCTCATGTTCCGATACTGTCTCTCTGACGTTAAGGGAGAGAACAGCTTGTGGCTGGGGTGTGGGGTCCTTGATGATGCTGCATGCCTTCCTCAGGCACCTTTTCGACTAGATGTCCTGGATGGGTGAGAGCACGGTCCCAGTGATGTACCGGGCTGTTTTCACCACTCGCTGGAGAGCCTTGAGGTTGTGGACGGGGCAATTCCCATACTAGGCCATGATGCAACCAGTCAAGACGCTCTCGATGGTGCAGCAGTGGTATTTGGAGAGGACCCGGCGTGGCATGCTGAATTTCTTCAGCCGCCTTAGGAAGTAGGGATGCTGTTGTGCCAATCTTGACAAGATTGGTGGTGTGGACGCAGAGGAACTTAAAACTTGTGACTGTCTTAGAGGTCGACCGATTAATCAGAATGGACGATTAATTAGGGCCGATTTCAAGTTTTCATAACAATCGGTAATCAGCATTTTTGGACACCTATCATGGCTCATTACATTGCACTCCACGAGGAGACTGCGTGGCAGGCTGTTATGCGAGTGCAGCAAGGAGCCAAGGTAATGTGCTAGCTAGCATTAAACATATCTTATAAAAAACAATCAATCTTAATATAATCACTAGTTAACTACACATGGTTGATGATATTACTAGTTTATCTAGCTTGTCCTGCGTTGCATATAATCGATGCGGTGCCTGTTAATTTATCATTGAATCACAGCCTACTTTGCCAAACAGGTGATTTAATAAGCGAATTGGCGAAAAAAGCACTGTCGTTGCACCAATGTGTACCTAACCCTAAACATCAACTCCTTTCTTAAAATCAATACACAAGTATATATTTTTAAACCTGCATATTTAGTTAATATTGCCCGCTAACATGAATTTATTTTAACTAGGGAAATTTAATGGTTCCGTATTTCACTGAAAGAATAAACATTTTGTTTTCGAAATGATAGTTTCCGGATTTGACCATATTAATGACCAAAGGCTCGTATTTCTGTGTGTTGTTATGTTATAATTAAGTCTATGATTTGATATTTGATAGAGCAGTCTGACTGAGCGCTGGTAGCCAGCAGTTTTCTTTTGTACGTGTCTTGGCTGTTTGTGTTTACATGGTCAAGCACACTGGATCCTCTTGTGGGGCAGGGTACATGTTGGTGATATTTTGGGAACATTTGTATTCGACGGGTTTGGTTAAAGTCACCCAAGACAATAAAGATGCTGACCTGGCAGAATGATATCATCATTATTTTCACCAATCCAGTTGGTATTTGTTTTGCAAACTCTGCCGTCACATGAGCTACAAGAACACTGCTAAACAAACAGCCTCTTGCTAGGTGCGCATTTGAATTAAAGGGTAACTACACCCGAAAATGTAAAGTTCTCAGATTTTTCCCAGACACCAAACGTGGTTTCCTGATGTGTTTTAAGCATTATTGTGGACTGACAACATCCTTTTTATTTGTTCTACTGGGAAAGACAGACACATGGAAAAACAAAACTTTTCATTAATTTCTTTCAAGATAATGTGGACTATTTACTTCATTTTTTCATTTTTAATAAAATACATCATTTGAAGAACAAACGTCATTGTGGCAATGCATATCTTGCAGTGAAACTGTAGATAATCTCAAGAGCTGACAGGTTTAATGTGGAAAAAGGTTTAATGTTGTCTTACTTAGAAAATGATTCTGATCATATAGGCCTAGACCTATACAATATCCAAAACAACTAACAATACACTGAATTCATCCCTCTTCCGTAGTTCCATTTGTAAAGTTATGTCTTTCTACACAATGCCACAACTAATTCCAATCTGGGAGGGTAATTCTGTGAAGTACTCAATGTGTTTCAGATGTGGTGAATGTATCAGAGCCCACCAAAACAGAGCTTGTTCAGCAAGAAAAGGGGTTTGCCTGGCTGGCTACTTTTTTTTACATTTATCTGGCTACTTTTTAAAATGTATCTGTCAACTTTTTAAAATATATCTGGCTACTCTTTTTATTTGGCTGGCAATTCTATGTACACTGTAGTGTACATAGAAGTGTTATACACCCTACAGGAAACTCCTACAGTAAAAAATGATGCATCTGAGCTGTCATTGTGACTCTTCAGACAGTCACACATTGATAGGCCTTGACACAATTCACCACAATGGCATCTCTAACAATTCACAGAGGTGTAGGGGAAATTCAATCTTCCCCTGACCTAGAGCCTAGGCTACTATCCAGTCCCAATCCCACTGAAACCCTAAATCCTGACTCCCGTCTCGCATGAAAATTCCTAACTTTACCCCTCTCGTCAAAGCACCTATGCATGTCAAAATACCACTCTAACATTTCCCCTGCTTCTCTGGACTGTCTCGTACTTGCTGCCCATATGAGAGCTTCGGTAGGGAATGTGAGATCAACAAACGGAATGAGAGTAGATATGGATATTTTGTTAAACTGAGTTGGTTCCCCGTTAAGATACCTTGATATTTAAACCATTTCCACTCTTCATCTCCCTGTTATTTATGAGCGCTGATCTGCTGTCTGTATAATCATTAACTTGATTTAGCCAAATGTAGGAGATATGCCATTCGTTGAAAGAGGTTACATGTCTAGCAAGCCTCGTAAGCCGACAAAGTGGCGCAGCTCCCCTCTTGAAAGTGGCGCAGCTCCCCTCTTGAAAGTGGTGCAGCTCCCCTCTTGAAAGTGGTGCAGCTCCCCTCTTGAAAGTGGTGCAGCTCCCCTCTTAAAAGTGGTGCAGCTCCCCTCCTCACTATGTCAGGAGAGAACCCTGACATAGTGACAATATCTTGGTTTCAAACGCTTTAAATGTATACTACCGATTTTTGCAGTATTTTCCAGGACTCTCGGGATAAATAGGAATTATTTCCGGTTCTGAAACTTGGGGAAATATTGGGGAAATAGATTTTGGGGAAATATTCATCCCTAATGTAAGGCCTCTATAAGGGCACAAGGCGAGACCCAGATGCAGACACAGGAGGCAGATGGTTAGAGTCCAAGATGTCTATTAACAATCCTAAAGGGGCAGGTAAGAGAATGGTCTTGGACGGGCAAAAGATCAAAACCAGTCCAAAGGCACAGAATGGAAGTCAGGCTCGAGGTCAGGGCAGGCAGGAAGCGTCTGGCAGGCTCGAGGTCAGGCAGGAATGGTCTGGCAGGCTCGAGGTCAGGCAGGACTGGTCAAGCAGGCTCAAGGTCAGGGCAGGCAGGAAGGGTCTGGCAGGCTCGAGGTCAGGCAGGAATGGTCTGGCAGGCTCGAGGTCAGGCAGGACTGGTCAAGCAGGCTCGAGGTCAGGGCAGGCAGGAAGGGTCTGGCAGGCTCGAGGTCAGGCAGGAATGGTCTGGCAGGCTCGAGGTCAGGCAGGAATAGTCTGGCAGGCTCGAGGTCAGGCAGGACTGGTCAAGCAGGCTCGAGGTCAGGCAGGACTGGTCAAGCAGGCTCGAGGTCAGGACAGGCCGGAATGTGTCCAGAAAACAGGCAAAGGTCAAAACCGTGAGGACTAGTAGAAGAAAATAGAAAAGTAGGAGCGAGGGAAAAAACACGCTTGTTGCCTTGAACATACAAGACGAACTGGCACAGAGAGACAGGAAACACAGGGATAAATACACTGGTACAGAGAGACAGGAAACACAGGGATAAATACACTGGTACAGAGAGACAGGAAACACAGGGATAAATACACTGGTACAGAGAGACAGGAAACACAGGGATAAATACACTGGTACAGAGAGACAGGAAACACAGGGATAAATACACTGGTACAGAGAGACAGGAAACACAGGGATAAATACACTGGTACAGAGAGACAGGAAACACAGGGATAAATACACTGGTACAGAGAGACAGGAAACACAGGGATAAATACACTGGTACAGAGAGACAGGAAACACAGGGATAAATACACTGGTACAGAGAGACAGGAAACACAGGGATAAATACACTGGTACAGAGAGACAGGAAACACAGGGATAAATACACTGGTACAGAGAGACAGGAAACACAGGGATAAATACACTGGTACAGAGAGACAGGAAACACAGGGATAAATACACTGGTACAGAGAGACAGGAAACACAGGGATAAATACACTGGGGAAAATAAGTGACACCTGGAGGGGGTGGAGACAATCACAGGATCAGGTGAAACAGATCAGGGTGTGACAGTCTCTCAAGGGTTCAGAAGAGGCTAGTATTGTGTGTGTGTGTGCGTGCTTGCGTGTGTGTGTGTGTTATTGCTGTGTGTGCTTGGTCTTGTGGTCTATGTGAAGGTGACCGTGTGGTCTATCTCTCTTGGGTTCAACAGTTTATTATTATTGTGTGTGTGTGTGTGTGTGTGTTATATTGTGAAGGTGACTCCAGTGACGTCTAAGCTGTCCCTCTGGATCGTTTCCAGCCCCTCCCCCAGCCAATCAGAGAGCAGGATTTAATATCACAGCCAAAATAGGGCCCATGCCATGTGCACACACACACACACACACACACACACACACACACACACTCGTCTTCTATGGGAGTGCATATTCGCCCATTGGGCACCTTCAAGTAATGGAAGACTTGGCTGAGCAACTGTCATTCTTCCTTCTCTCTTAACTCCCCTTTCCCTATCTCCTCCCTTGTCTGCCTGTCCGTTATCCTTCCCTCCCAACCCATCGTTCCTCTCTCTTTATTTTTCCCTCGACTGACTTTCCTCCATCACTCTACTTCATCTTTATTTTTCTCTCTCTCCCTGCCCTCCTACCTATTCTCCTCTCTCTCTCTCTCTTTCTCTCGCTCGCTCTACTCCTCTCCCTCTCTCTCTGATGAAAGCTGCCTGGCTGACAACTCGTTTCATGCACCACTAATTACTGATGAAATGCTGCCCTCCCTGTCATACTTCTCTCTCTCTCTCTCTGTCCGTCTCTCTCTCTCTCTCTCTGTCCGTCTCTCTCTCTCTCTCTCTGTCCGTCTCTCTCTCTCTCTCTCTGTCCGTCTCTCTCTCTCTCTGTCTCTCTCTGTCTCTCTCTCTCTCTCTCTCTCTCTCTCTCTCTCTGTCCGTCTCTCTCTCTCTCTCTGTCTGTCTCTCTCTCTCTCTCTGTCCGTCTCTCTCTCTCTCTCTGTCCGTCTCTCTCTCTCTCTCTGTCCGTCTCTCTCTCTCTCTGTCTCTCTCTCTCTCTCTCTCTCTCTGCCTCTCTGACAATCTCTCTCTTCCTTTTCATTCAGTTCTGCTGCTACAGTCCCCTTTCTCCCTCCCTTCCTCGTTCTCTCTCTGTTCCTCCCCTTCTCTCTCCCTCTCTGAGCTCTATTGACTCTGATCACTGAAAAAGGCTGATTCCAATCTCCACACTGAAGAGCTGTGTGTGTGTGTGCCCCTGCATGCATGTGTGTCTGCAAGAGAGCAAGCAAAGGGGATACCTTATTGTCAGACAGGGGCATTCATCTATCCTCCAAGTAGTAGGGAAAACGTTACTCCCACCCTCCCACACACAGAGACACTTTCTCTCCCACACACAGAGACACACACTCTCCCACACACTCTCCCACACACAGGGACACTTTCTCTCCCACACACATACACTTTCTCTTCCACACACAGAGACAAACCCTCTCCCACACACAGAGACACACACTCTCCCACACACAGACACACACTCTCCCACACACTTTCCCACACACAGAGACACTTTCTCTCCCACACACAGAGACACTTTCTATCCCACACACAGAGACACACACTCTCCCACACACAGAGACACACTCTCCCACACACAGAGACACACACTCTCCACACACTTTCCCACACACAGAGACACACAATCTCCCACACACAGAGACACACACTCTCCACACACTTTCCCACACACAGAGACACTTTCTCTCCCACACACAGAGACGCACACTCTTCCACACACAGAGACACACACTCTCACACACAGAGAAACACACTCTCCCACACACAGAGACACACACTCTCCCACACACTTTCCCACACACAGAGACACACACTCTCCCACACACAGACACACACTCTCCCACACACAGAGACACACACACAGAGACACACACTCTCACACACACAGAGACACACACTCTCCCACACACTTTCCCACACACAGAGACACTTTCTCTCCCACACACAGACACTTTCTCTCCCACACACAGAGACACACACTCTCCCACACACAGAGACACACACTCTCCCACACACAGAGACACACACTCTCCCACACACAGAGACACACACTCTCCCACACACAGAGACACACACTCTCCCACACACAGAGACACACCCTCTCCCACACACTCTCCCACACACAGTGACACTTTCTCTCCCACACACAGACACACACTCTCCCACACACTTTCCCACACACAGAGGCACACACTCTCCCACACACACAGACACTTTCTCTCCCACACACAGAGACACACACTCTCCCACACACTCTCCCACACACAGAGACACTTTCTCTTCCACACACAGAGACACACTCTCCCACACACACAGACACTTTCTCTCCCACACACAGAGACACTTTCTCTCCCACACACAGAGACACACACTCTCCCACACACAGAGACACACACAGAGACACTTTCTCTTCCACACACAGAGACACACTCTCCCACACACACAGACACTTTCTCTCCCACACACAGAGACACTTTCTCTCCCACACACAGACACAAACTTTCCCACACACAAAGACACACACTCTCCCACACACATAGACACTTTCTCTCCCACACACAGAGACACACACTCTCCCACACACAGAGACACACACTCTCCCACACACAGAAACACACTCTCCCACACACAGAAACACACTCTCCCACACACTTTCCCACACACAGAGGCACACACTCTCCCACACACAGAGACACTTTCTCTCCCACACACAGAGACACACACTCTCCCACACACAGAGACACACACTCTCCCACACACAGAAACACACTCTCCCACACACTTTCCCACACACAGAGGCACACACTCTCCCACACACAGAGACACACACTCTTCCACACACAGAGACACACTCTCCCACACACACAGACACTTTCTCTACCACACACAGAGACACACACTCTACCACACACAGAGACACACACTCTTCCACACAAAAAGACACACACTGTCCCACACACAGTCACACACTTTCCCACACACAAAGACTAACACTCTCCCACACACAGAGACACACACTTTCCCACACACAGAGACACTTTCTCTCCCACACACAGACACTTTCTCTCCCACACACAGAGACACTTTCTCTCCCACACACAGAGACACTTTCTCTCCCACACACAGAGACACACACTCTCCCACACACAGAGACACACACTCTCCCACACACAGAGACACACACTCTCCCACACACAGAAACACACTCTCCCACACACAGACACACACTCTCCCACACACTTTCCCACACACAGAGGCACACAGTCTCCCACACACAGAGACACACACTCTTCCACACACAAAGACACACACTCTCCCACACACAGAGACACACACTCTCCCACACACAGAGACACACTCTCCCACACACTTTCCCACACAGAGACACTTTCTCTCCCACACACAGACACTTTCTCTCCCACACACAGAGACACACTCTCCCACAAACAGAGACACACACACTCTCCCACACACAGATACACACACTCTCCCACACACAGAGACATACACTCTCCCACACACAGATACACACACTCTCCCACACACAGAGAGACACACTCTCCCACACACAGAGACACACACTCTCCCAAACACAGAGACACACACTCTTCCACACACTCAGATACACGCACTCTCCCACACACAGATACACACACTCTCCCACACACAGATACACACACTCTCCCACACACAGATACACACACTCTCCCACACACAGATACACACACCCTACCACACACAGATACACACACTCTCCCACACAAAGAGACACACACTCTCCCACACACTTTCCCACACACAGAGACACTTTCTCTCCCACACACAGAGACACACACTCTCCCACTCACAGATACACACACTCTCCCACACACTGTCCCACACACAGAGACACACACTCTCCCACACACTTTCCCACACACACAGACACTTTCTCTCCCACACACAGACACTTTCTCTCCCACACACAGAGACACACACTCTCCCACACAGAGACACACACTCTCCCACTCACAGAGACACACACTCTCCCACTCACAGAGACACACACTCTCCCACACACAGAGACACACACTCTCCCACACACTTTCCCACACACAGAGACACTTTCTCTCCCACACACAGAGACACTTTCTCTCCCACACACAGACACTTTCTCTCCCACACACAGAGACACTTTCTCTCCCACACACAGAGAGACTTTCTCTCCCACACACAGATACACACACTCTCCCACACACAGAGACACACACTCTCCCACACACAGACACACCCTCACCCACACACAGAGACACACACTCTCCCACACACAGAGACACACACTTTCCCCACACACAGAGACACTTTCTCTCCCACACACAGACACTTTCTCTCCCACACACAGAGACACACACTCTCCCACACACAGAGACACACACTCTCCCACACACAGAGACACACACTCTCCCACACACTGAAACACACTCTCCCACACACAGACACACACTCTCCCACACACTTTCCCACACACAGAGGCACACACTCTCCCACACACAGAGACACACACTCTTCCACACACAAAGACACACACTCTCCCACACACAGAGACACACACTCTCCCACACACAGAGACACACTCTCCCACACACTTTCCCACACACAGAGACACTTTCTCTCCCACACACAGACACTTTCTCTCCCACACACAGAGACACACTCTCCCACACACAGATACACACACTCTCCCACACACAGAGACACACACTCTCCCACACACAGAGACACACACTCTCCCACACACAGATACACACACTCTCCCACACACAGAGAGACACACTCTCCCACACACAGAGACACACACTCTCCCAAACACAGAGACACACACTCTTCCACACACTCAGATACACACACTCTCCCACACACAGATACACACACTCTCCCACACACAGATACACACACTCTCCCACACACAGATACACACACTCTCCCACACACAGACACACTCTCCCACACACAGTGACACACACTCTCCCAAACACAGAGACACACACTCTTCCACACACTCAGATACACACACTCTCCCACACACAGATACACACACTCTCCCACACACAGATACACACACTCTCCCACACACAGATACACACACCCTACCACACACAGATACACACACTCTCCCACACAAAGAGACACACACTCTCCCACACACTTTCCCACACACAGAGACACTTTCTCTCCCACACACAGAGACACACACTCTCCCACTCACAGATACACACACTCTCCCACACACTCTCCCACACACAGAGACACACACTCTCCCACACACTTTCCCACACACACAGACACTTTCTCTCACACACAAATACACTTTCTCTCCCACACACAGAGACACACACTCTCCCACTCACAGAGACACACACTCTCCCACTCACAGAGACACACACTCTCCCACTCACAGAGACACACACTCTCCCACTCACAGAGACACACACTCTCCCACTCACAGAGACACACACTCTCCCACACACAGAGACACTTTCTCTCCCACACACTTTCCCACACACAGAGACACTTTCTCTCCCACACACAGAGACACTTTCTCTCCCACACACTTTCCCACACACAGACACACCCTCACCCACACACAGAGACACACACTCTCCCACACACAGAGACACACACTCTCCCACACACTTTCCCACACACAGAGACACACACTCTCCCACACACAGAGACACACACTCTCCCACACACAGAGACACACACTCTCCCACACACAGAGACACACACTCTCCCACGCACAGAGACACACACTCTCCCACACACAGAGAAACACACTCTCCCACACACAGAGACACACACTCTCCCACACATAGAGAAACACACTCTCCCACACACAGAGACACACACTCTCCCACACACAGAGACACACACTCTCCCAAACACTTTCCCACACACAGAGACACTTTCTCTCACACACACTCTCCCACACACAGAGACACTTTCTCTCACACACACTCTCCCACTCACAGAGCCGCACACTCTCCCACACACAGATACACACGCTCTCCCACACACAGAGACACACACTCTCCCACACATGTTCCCACACACACAGACACTTTCTCTCCCACACACAGACACTTTCTCTCCCACTCACAGAGACACTTTCTCTCCCACTCACAGAGACACTTTCTCTCCCACTCACAGAGACACACACTCTCCCACTCACAGAGACACACACTCTCCCACTCACAGAGACACACACTCTCCCACTCACAGAGACACACACTCTCCCACACACAGAGACACACATTCTCCCACACACTTTCCCAAACACAGAGACACTTTCTCTCCCACACAGATACACTTTCTCTCCCACACACAGACACTTTCTCTCCCACACACAGAGACACTTTCTCTCCCACACACAGATACACACACTCTCCCACACACAGAGACACACACTCTCCCACACACAGAGACACTTTCTCTCCCACACACAGACACTTTCTCTCCCACACACAGAGACACACACTCTCCCACACACAGAGACACACACTCTCCCACACACGGACACACCCTCACCCACACACAGAGACACACACTCTCCCACACACAGAGACACACACTCTCCCACACACAGAGACAAACACTCTCCCACACACTCTCCCACACACAGTGACACTTTCTCTCCCACACACAGAGACACACACTCTCCCACACACTTTCCCACACACACAGACACTTTCTCTCCCACACACAGAGACACACACTCTCCCACACACTCTCCCACACACAGTGACACTTTCTCTCCCACACTCAGAGACACACACTCTCCCACACACTTTCCCACACACACAGACATTTTCTCTCCCTCACACAGAGACACACACTCTCCCACACACAGACACACACTCTCCCACACACAGAGACACACACTCTCCCACACACAGAGACACACACTCTCCCACACACAGACACACACTCTCCCACACACTGAGACACACACTCTCCCACACACTGAGACACACACTCTCCCACACACAGAGACACACACTCTCCCACACACAGAGACACACACTCTCCCACACACAGAGACACACACTCTCCCACACACAGAGACACACACTCTCCCACACACAGAGACACACACTCTCCCACACACAGAGACACACACTCTCCCACACACAGACACACACTCTCCCACACACTGAGACACACACTCTCCCACACACAGAGACACACACTCTCCCACGCACAGAGACACACACTCTCCCACGCACAGAGACACACACTCTCCCACGCACAGAGACACACACTCTCCCACGCACAGAGACACACACTCTCCCACGCACAGAGACACACACTCTCCCACACACAGAGAAACACACTCTCCCACACACAGAGAAACACACTCTCCCACACACAGAGAAACACACTCTCCCACACACAGAGACACACACGCTCCCACACACAGAGACACACACTCTCCCAAACACTTTCCCACACACAGAGACACTTTCTCTCACACACTCTCCCACACACAGATACACTTTCTCTCACACACACTCTCCCACTCACAGAGACACACACTCTCCCACACACAGAGACACACACTCTCCCACACACTTTCCCACACACAGACACTTTCTCTCCCTCACACAGAGACACACACTCTCCCACACACAGAGACACACATCCTCCCACACACTTTCCCACACACAGAGACACTTTCTCTCCCACACACAGATACACTTTCTCTCCCACACACAGATACACTTTCTCTCCCTCACACAGACACTTTCTCTCCCACACACAGAGACACTTTCTCTCCCACACACAGAGACACTTTCTCTCCCACACACAGATACACACGCTCTCCCACACACAGAGACACACACTCTCCCACACACAGAGACACTTTCTCTCCCACACACAGACACTTTCTCTCCCACACACAGACACACCCTCACCCACACACAGAGACACACACTCTCCCACACATGTTCCCACACACACAGACACTTTCTCTCCCACACACAGACACTTTCTCTCCCACTCACAGAGACACACACTCTCCCACTCACAGAGACACACACTCTCCCACTCACAGAGACACACACTCTCCCACTCACAGAGACACACACTCTCCCACTCACAGAGACACACACTCTCCCACTCACAGAGACACATACTCTCCCACACACAGAGACACACATTCTCCCACACACTTTCCCACACACAGAGACACTTTCTCTCCCACACAGATACACTTTCTCTCCCACACACAGACACTTTCTCTCCCACACACAGAGACACTTTCTCTCCCACACACAGATACACACACTCTCCCACACACAGAGACACACACTCTCCCACACACAGAGACACACACTCTCCCACACACAGAGACACTTTCTCTCCCACACACAGAGACACACACTCTCCCACACACAGAGACACACACTCTCCCACACACGGACACACCCTCACCCACACACAGAGACACACACTCTCCCACACACAGAGACACACACTCTCCCACACACAGAGACAAACACTCTCCCACACACTCTCCCACACACAGTGACACTTTCTCTCCCACACACAGAGACACACACTCTCCCACACACTTTCCCACACACACAGACACTTTCTCTCCCACACACAGAGACACACACTCTCCCACACACTCTCCCACACACAGTGACACTTTCTCTCCCACACTCAGAGACACACACTCTCCCACACACTTTCCCACACACACAGACATTTTCTCTCCCTCACACAGAGACACACACTCTCCCACACACAGACACACACTCTCCCACACACAGAGACACACACTCTCCCACACACAGAGACACACACTCTCCCACACACAGACACACACTCTCCCACACACTGAGACACACACTCTCCCACACACTGAGACACACACTCGCCCACACACAGAGACACACACTCTCCCACACACAGAGACACACACTCTCCCACACACAGAGACACACACTCTCCCACACACAGAGACACACACTCTCCCACACACAGAGACACACACTCTCCCACACACAGACACACACTCTCCCACACACTGAGACACACACTCTCCCACACACAGAGACACACACTCTCCCACGCACAGAGACACACACTCTCCCACGCACAGAGACACACACTCTCCCACGCACAGAGACACACACTCTCCCACGCACAGAGACACACACTCTCCCACGCACAGAGACACACACTCTCCCACGCACAGAGAAACACACTCTCCCACACACAGAGAAACACACTCTCCCACACACAGAGACACACACTCTCCCACACACAGAGACACACACGCGCCCACACACAGAGACACACACTCTCCCAAACACTTTCCCACACACAGAGACACTTTCTCTCACACACTCTCCCACACACAGAGACACTTTCTCTCACACACACTCTCCCACTCACAGAGACACACACTCTCCCACACACAGAGACACACACTCTCCCACACACTTTCCCACACACAGACACTTTCTCTCCCTCACACAGAGACACACACTCTCCCACACACAGAGACACACATCCTCCCACACACTTTCCCACACACAGAGACACTTTCTCTCCCACACACAGATACACTTTCTCTCCCACACACAGATACACTTTCTCTCCCACACACAGACACTTTCTCTCCCACACACAGAGACACTTTCTCTCCCACACACAGAGACACTTTCTCTCCCACACACAGATACACACGCTCTCCCACACACAGAGACACACACTCTCCCACACACAGAGACACTTTCTCTCCCACACACAGACACTTTCTCTCCCACACACAGTGACACACACACTCTCCCACACACAGACACACCCTCACCCACACACAGAGACACACACTCCCCCACACACAGAGACACACACTCTCCCACACACAGAGACACACACTCTCCCACACACTCTCCCACACACAGTGACACTTTCTCTCCCACACACAGAGACACACACTCTCCCACACACAGAGACACTTTCTCTCCCACACACAGAGACACACGCTCTCCCACACACAGACACACACTCTTCCACACACAAAGACACTTTCTCTCCCACACACAGAGACACACACTCTCCCACTCACAGAGACACACACTCTCCCACTCACAGAGACACACACTCTCCCACTCACAGAGACACACACTCTCCCACTCATAGAGACACACACTCTCCCACTCACAGAGACACACACTCTCCCACACACAGAGACACTTTCTCTCCCACACACAGAGACACTTTCTCTCCCACACACAGATACACTTTCTCTCCCACACACAGACACTTTCTCTCCCACACACAGAGACACTTTCTCTCCCACACACAGATACACACACTCTCCCACACACAGAGACACACACTCTCCCACAAACAGAGACACTTTCTCTCCCACACACAGACACTTTCTCTCCCACACACAGAGACACACACTCTCCCACACACAGAGACACACACTCTCCCACACACAGACACACCCTCACCCACACACAGAGACACACACTCTCCCACTCACAGAGACACACACTCTCCCACTCACAGAGACACACACTCTCCCACTCATAGAGACACACACTCTCCCACTCACAGAGACACACACTCTCCCACTCACAGAGACACTTTCTCTCCCACACACAGAGACACTTTCTCTCCCACACACAGAGACACTTTCTCTCCCACACACAGACACTTTCTCTCCCACACACAGAGACACTTTCTCTCCCACACACAGAGACACACACTCTCCCACACACAGAGACACACACTCTCCCACACACAGACACACCCTCACCCACACACAGAGACACACACTCTCCCACACACAGAGACACACACTCTCCCACACACTTTCCCACACATACAGACACTTTCTCTCCCACACACAGAGACACACACTCTCCCACACACAGAGACACACACTCTCCCACACACACAGACACGTTCTCTCCCACACACAGAGACACACACTCTCCCACACACAGAGACACACTCTCCCACACACGGACACACCCTCACCCACACACAGAGACACACACTCTCCCACACACAGAGACACACACTCTACCACACACAGAGACAAACACTCTCCCACACACTCTCCCACACACAGTGACACTTTCTCTCCCACACACAGAGACACACACTCTCCCACACACTTTCCCACACACACAGACACTTTCTCTCCCACACACAGAGACACACACTCTCCCACACACTCTCCCACACACAGTGACACTTTCTCTCCCACACTCAGAGACACACACTCTCCCACACACTTTCCCACACACACAGACATTTTCTCTCCCTCACACAGAGACACACACTCTCCCACACACAGACACACACTCTCCCACACACAGAGACACACACTCTCCCACACACAGAGACACACACTCTCCCACACACAGACACACACTCTCCCACACACTGAGACACACACTCTCCCACACACTGAGACACACACTCTCCCACACACAGAGACACACGCTCTCCCACACACAGAGACACACACTCTCCCACACACAGACACACACTCTCCCACACACTGAGACACACACTCTCCCACACACAGAGACACAAACTCTCCCACGCACAGAGACACACACTCTCCCACGCACAGAGACACACACTCTCCCACGCACAGAGACACACACTCTCCCACGCACAGAGACACACACTCTCCCACGCACAGAGACACACACTCTCCCACACACAGAGACACACACTCTCCCACACACAGAGAAACACACTCTCCCACACACAGAGAAACACACTCTCCCACACACAGAGACACACACGCTCCCACACACAGAGACACACACTCTCCCAAACACTTTCCCACACACAGAGACACTTTCTCTCACACACTCTCCCACACACAGAGACACTTTCTCTCACACACACTCTCCCACTCACAGAGACACACACTCTCCCACACACAGAGACACACACTCTCCCACACACTTTCCCACACACAGACACTTTCTCTCCCTCACACAGAGACACACACTCTCCCACACACAGAGACACACATCCTCCCACACACTTTCCCACACACAGAGACACTTTCTCTCCCACACACAGATACACTTTCTCTCCCACACACAGACACTTTCTCTCCCACACACAGAGACACTTTCTCTCCCACACACAGATACACACGCTCTCCCACACACAGAGACACACACTCTCCCACACACAGAGACACTTTCTCTCCCACACACAGACACTTTCTCTCCCACACACAGACACACACTCTCCCACACACAGAGACACACACACTCTCCCACACACAGACACACCCTCACCCACACACAGAGACACACACTCCCCCACACACAGAGACACACACTCTCCCACACACAGAGACACACACTCTCCCACACACTCTCCCACACACAGTGACACTTTCTCTCCCACACAGAGACACTTTCTCTCCCACACACAGAGACACACGCTCTCCCACACACAGAGACACACACTCTCCCACACACAGAGACACTTTCTCTCCCACACACAGAGACACACGCTCTCCCACACACAGAGACACACACTCTCCGACACACAAAGACACTTTCTCTCCCACACACAGAGACACACACTCTCCCACTCACAGAGACACACACTCTCCCACTCACAGAGACACACACTCTCCCACTCACAGAGACACACACTCTCCCACACACAGAGACACTTTCTCTCCCACACACAGAGACACTTTCTCTCCCACACACAGAGACACTTTCTCTCCCACACACAGACACTTTCTCTCCCACACACAGAGACACTTTCTCTCCCACACACAGAGACACTTTCTCTCCCACACACAGATACACACACTCTCCCACACACAGAGACACACACTCTCCCACAAACAGAGACACTTTCTCTCCCACACACAGACACTTTCTCTCCCACACACAGAGACACACACTCTCCCACACACAGAGACACACACTCTCCCACACACAGAGACACACACTCTCCCACACACAGACACACACTCACCCACACACAGAGACACACACTCTCCCACACACAGAGACACTTTCTCTCCCACACACAGAGACACACACTCTCCCACACACAGAGACACACACTCTCCCACACACAGAGACACACACTCTCCCACACATAGAGACACACACTCTCCCACACACAGACACACACTCTCCCACACACTGAGACACACACTCTCCCACACACTGAGACACACACTCTCCCACACACAGAGACACACACTCTCCCACGCACAGAGACACACACTCTCCCACACACAGAGAAACACACTCTCCCACACACAGAGACACACACTCCCCCACACATAGAGAAACACACTCTCCCACACACAGAGACACACACTCTCCCACACACAGAGACACACACTCTCCCAAACACTTTCCCACACACAGAGACACTTTCTCTCACACACACTCTCCCACACACAGAGACACTTTCTCTCACACACACTCTCCCACTCACAGAGCCACACAATCTCCCACACACAGATACACACACTCTCCCACACACTCTCCCACACACAGAGACACACACTCTCCCACACACGTTCCCACACACACAGACACTTTCTCTCCCACACACAGACACTTTCTCTCCCACACACAGAGACACACACTCTCCCACTCACAGAGACACACACTCTCCCACTCACAGAGACACACACTCTCCCACTCACAGAGACACACACTCTCCCACTCACAGAGACACACACTCTCCCACTCACAGAGACACACACTCTCCCACTCACAGAGACACACACTCTCCCACACACAGAGACACACATTCTCCCACACACGTTCCCACACACAGAGACACTTTCTCTCCCACACACAGATACACTTTCTCTCCCACACACAGACACTTTCTCTCCCACACACAGAGACACTTTCTCTCCCACACACAGAGACACTTTCTCTCCCACACACAGAGACACTTTCTCTCCCACACACAGATACACACACTCTCCCACACACAGAGACACACACTCTCCCACACACAGAGACACTTTCTCTCCCACACACAGACACTTTCTCTCCCACACACAGAGACACACACTCTCCCACACACAGAGACACACACTCTCCCACACACAGACACACCCTCACCCACACACAGAGACACACACTCTCCCACACACAGAGACACACACTCTCCCACACACAGAGACAAACACTCTCCCACACACTCTCCCACACACAGTGACACTTTCTCTCCCACACACAGAGACACACACTCTCCCACACACTTTCCCACACACACAGACACTTTCTTTCCCACACACAGAGACACACACTCTCCCACACACTCTCCCACACACAGTGACACTTTCTCTCCCACACACAGAGACACACACTCTCCCACACACTCTCCCACACACAGTGACATTTTCTCTCCCTCACACAGAGACACACACTCTCCCACACACAGACACACACTCTCCCACACACAGAGACACACACTCTCCCACACACAGAGACACACACTCTCCCACACACAGACACACACTCTCCCACACACTGAGACACACACTCTCCCACACACTGAGACACACACTCTCCCACACACTGAGACACACACTCTCCCACACACAGAGACACACACTCTCCCACACACAGAGACACACACTCTCCCACACACAGAGACACACACTCTCCCACACACTGAGACACACACTCTCCCACACACAGAGACACACACTCTCCCACGCACAGAGAGACACACTCTCCCACGCACAGAGACACACACTCTCCCACGCACAGAGACACACACTCTCCCACGCACAGAGACACACACTCTCCCACCCACAGAGACACACACTCCCACACACAGAGAAACACACTCTCCCACACACAGAGAAACACACTCTCCCAAACACTTTTCCACACACAGAGACTCTTTCTCTCCCACACTCTCCCACTCACAGAGACACACACTCTCCCACACACAGAGACACACACTCTCCCACACACTTTCCCACACACAGACACTTTCTCTCCCTCACACAGAGACACACACTCTCCCACACACAGAGACACACATCCTCCCACACACTTTCCCACACACAGAGACACTTTCTCTCCCACACACAGATACACTTTCTCTCCCACACACAGACACTTTCTCTCCCACACACAGAGACACTTTCTCTCCCACACACAGAGACACTTTCTCTCCCACACACAGATACACACGCTCTCCCACACACAGAGACACACACTCTCCCACACACAGAGACACTTTCTCTCCCACACACAGACACTTTCTCTCCCACACACAGACACACACTCTCCCACACACAGAGACACACACACTCTCCCACACACAGACACACCCTCACCCACACACAGAGACACACACTCCCCCACACACAGAGACACACACTCCCCCACACACAGAGACACTTTCTTTCCCACACACAGAGACACACACTCTCCCACACACTCTCCCACACACAGTGACACTTTCTCTCCCACACACAGAGACACACACTCTCCCACACACTTTCCCACACACACAGACATTTTCTCTCCCTCACACAGAGACACACACTCTCCCACACACAGACACACACTCTCCCACACACAGAGACACACACTCTCCCACACACAGAGACACACACTCTCCCACACACAGACACACACTCTCCCACACACTGAGACACACACTCTCCCACACACTGAGACACACACTCTCCCACACACTGAGACACACACTCTCCCACACACAGAGACACACACTCTCCCACACACAGAGACACACACTCTCCCACACACAGAGACACACACTCTCCCACACACAGAGACACACACTCTCCCACACACAGAGACACACACTCTCCCACGCACAGAGACACACACTCTCCCACGCACAGAGACACACACTCTCCCACGCACAGAGACACACACTCTCCCACGCACAGAGACACACACTCTCCCACGCACAGAGACACACACTCTCCCACGCACAGAGACACACACTCTCCCACCCACAGAGACACACACTCTCCCACACACAGAGAAACACACTCTCCCAAACACTTTTCCACACACAGAGACTCTTTCTCTCCCTCACACAGAGACACACACTCTCCCACACACATCCTCCCACACACTTTCCCACACACAGAGACACTTTCTCTCCCACACACAGATACACTTTCTCTCCCACACACAGACACTTTCTCTCCCACACACAGAGACACTTTCTCTCCCACACACAGAGACACTTTCTCTCCCACACACAGATACACACGCTCTCCCACACACAGAGACACACACTCTCCCACACACAGAGACACTTTCTCTCCCACACACAGACACTTTCTCTCCCACACACAGACACACACTCTCCCACACACAGAGACACACACACTCTCCCACACACAGACACACCCTCACCCACACACAGACACACACACTCCCCCACACACAGAGACACACACTCTCCCACACACAGAGACACACACTCTCCCACACATTCTCCCACACACAGTGACACTTTCTCTCCCACACACAGAGACACACGCTCTCCCACACACAGAGACACACACACTCCCACACACAGAGACACTTTCTCTCCCACACACAGAGACACACGCTCTCCCACACACAGAGACACACACTCTCCCACACACAGAGACACTTTCTCTCCCACACACAGACACTTTCTCTCCCACACACAGACACACACTCTCCCACACACAGAGACACACACACTCTCCCACACACAGACACACCCTCACCCACACACAGAGACACACCCTCCCCCACACACAGAGACACACACTCTCCCACACACAGAGACACACACTCTCCCACACACTCTCCCACACACAGTGACACTTTCTCTCCCACACACAGAGACACACACTCTCCCACACACTTTCCCACACACACAGACACTTTCTCTCCCACACACAGAGACACCCACTCTCCCACACACTCTCCCACACACAGTGACACTTTCTCTCCCACACACAGAGACACACACTCTCCCACACACTTTCCCACACACACAGACACTTTCTCTCCCTCACACAGAGACACACACTCTCCCACACACAGAGACACACACTCTCCCACACACAGAGACACACACTCTCCCACACACTGAGACACACACTCTCCCACACACTGAGACACACACTCTCCCACACACAGAGACACACACTCTCCCACACACAGAGACACACACTCTCCCACACACAGAGACACACACTCTCCCACACACAGAGACACACACTCTCCCACACACAGAGACACACACTCTCCCACGCACAGAGACACACACTCTCCCACGCACAGAGACACACACTCTCCCACGCACAGAGACACACACTCTCCCACGCACAGAGACACACACTCTCCCACGCACAGAGACACACACTCTCCCACGCACAGAGACACACACTCTCCCACCCACAGAGACACACACTCTCCCACACACAGAGAAACACACTCTCCCACACACAGAGAAACACACTCTCCCAAACACTTTTCCACACACAGAGACTCTTTCTCTCCCACACTCTCCCACTCACAGAGACACACACTCTCCCACACACAGAGACACACACTCTCCCACACACTTTCCCACACACAGACACTTTCTCTCCCTCACACAGAGACACACACTCTCCCACACACAGAGACACACATCCTCCCACACACTTTCCCACACACAGAGACACTTTCTCTCCCACACACAGATACACTTTCTCTCCCACACACAGACACTTTCTCTCCCACACACAGAGACACTTTCTCTCCCACACACAGAGACACTTTCTCTCCCACACACAGATACACACGCTCTCCCACACACAGAGACACACACTCTCCCACACACAGAGACACTTTCTCTCCCACACACAGACACTTTCTCTCCCACACACAGACACACACTCTCCCACACACAGAGACACACACACTCTCCCACACACAGACACACCCTCACCCACACACAGACACACACACTCCCCCACACACAGAGACACACACTCTCCCACACACAGAGACACACACTCTCCCACACATTCTCCCACACACAGTGACACTTTCTCTCCCACACACAGAGACACACGCTCTCCCACACACAGAGACACACACACTCCCACACACAGAGACACTTTCTCTCCCACACACAGAGACACACGCTCTCCCACACACAGAGACACACACTCTCCCACACACAGAGACACTTTCTCTCCCACACACAGACACTTTCTCTCCCACACACAGACACACACTCTCCCACACACAGAGACACACACACTCTCCCACACACAGACACACCCTCACCCACACACAGAGACACACCCTCCCCCACACACAGAGACACACACTCTCCCACACACAGAGACACACACTCTCCCACACACTCTCCCACACACAGTGACACTTTCTCTCCCACACACAGAGACACACACTCTCCCACACACTTTCCCACACACACAGACACTTTCTCTCCCACACACAGAGACACCCACTCTCCCACACACTCTCCCACACACAGTGACACTTTCTCTCCCACACACAGAGACACACACTCTCCCACACACTTTCCCACACACACAGACACTTTCTCTCCCTCACACAGAGACACACACTCTCCCACACACAGAGACACACACTCTCCCACACACAGAGACACACACTCTCCCACACACAGAGACACACACTCTCCCACACACAGAGACACACACTCTCCCATGCACAGAGACACACACTCTCCCACACACAGAGACACACACTCTCCCACACACTTTCCCACACACAGAGACACTTTCTCTCACACACACTCTCCCACACACAGAGACACTTTCTCTCCCACACACTCTCCCACACACAGAGACACTTTCTCTCACACACACTCTCACACACACAGAGACACTTTCTCTCACACACACTCTCACACACACTCTCCCACACGGAGAGACACTTTCTCTCACACACACTCTCCCACAAACAGAGACACTTTCTCTCACACACACTCTCACACACACTCTCCCACACACAGAGACACTTTCTCTCACACACACAGACTGCCATCTGAAAGGCATAAATGTCTGCCCTGTGGCACACTGTGTGATCGATCAGTACATTTATGTGGCCTGGCAGCCGAGATGGGAGCCTTGATGTGATCAATAAATGTCTGAAAAGCCGGGATGACACACACACAGGAGGACAAAGGGGTCAAATCTTAGACAAAAGGACCGTGTGACTGTATAAGCGGGAGAGAGAGAGAGAGAGAGAGAACGAGAGGGGGAGAGAGAGAGAGAATGGGAGGGGGAGAGAGAGAGAGAACAAGAGGGGGAGAGAGAGAACAAGAGGGGGGAGAGAACGAGAGAGAACGAGAGGGGGAGAGAGAGAGAGAACGGGAGGGAGAGAGAGAGAGAACAAGAGGGGGAGAGAGAGAACAAGAGGGGGGGGGGTGGGGGGGAGGGAGAAAGCTAACAAGAGGGGGGAGGGAGAGAGAGCTAGGGGGAGAGAGTGGGGAGGAGAGAGTGGGGGGAGAGAGAGCGGGGGAGAGAGGATAAGGATGGATGAGTGAATGAGGACCAGGTAGAAACAAACAGATGAGAGTAGAAAGGGCCTGTGTAGGTGTTGGAGACAGAAGAGAGGGAAAAAGGAGAATAAATAAAGGACAGACTGATAGAGGGAATCTGGGTCTTTAATGTCTGTCCCAGGGGCTTGTTTCCCAGTTCTGGGCTGGAGGGATAGGAGGATGGAGCTATTGGAGAGGTGTGTATTCTGTTTATTTTATCCTCTCCAAACATGTCTGGCAGAACAAATTTGTATTAATGTCACCGGGCACTGTGTTCATATGGATATCTGTCGGGTAGTGTTCATAGTTTGATCTATATTGTTATGGACTGCATGTAAACAAGCTTGTTGGCAAATGTCCAATGCTCTGTCCAGCATACATAGACCATAGAGTTAACTCACTTTCTCTCTGTCCTAAAGGACTACAGTAGAGTTGGTCTATCTGTCTCTGGACTGCTACTCTCCTAAGCTGTAGTTTGTGTGTGTGTGTGTGTGTGTGTGTGTGAATTTGTCCTAAATGCAACAGCTCAACGTAATTGTCCAGGATTTCCAGGCGCTTCGGAGAGTTGGAATAGTCAGGCAATTACTCAAGCACACGCTCCACACACACACACACAGACACACACATACACTCACACACAGACACAGACACACACACACAAGTGGCCAAGCTCAGTTTTGCGGGGCCCTCTGCAAGGTCTGAGCTTTTTTTTTAGGAAAATTGTTATAGCTAATCTCAAGCTATTTTACACATTTTGCTGTGAGTCTGAGAGAAAATGTTGCAATTTTTCTCCCTGTATTTCCCCCCCAGAAATATATGGCTTATGACGTGTTCATATACTATCTGGAGGGCCCGACCTCCAGGAGTTAGGGGCCCCCAAAGCTTTGCGGGGTTGTGTGATACTCCAGTGACACACACACCCACCCTTCTTGCTTCCGACACCCACGACTGCAGTGGAGTGAGAACAATCCTTTACACTACCGTTCAAAAGTTTGGGGTCACTTAGACATGTCCTTGTTTTTTGAAAGAAAAGCACATTTTGTCCATTAAAATATCATCAAATTGATCAGAAATACAGTGTAGACATTGTTAATGTTGTAAATGACTATTGTAGCTGGAAACAACAGATTTTTTTAATGGAATATCTACATAGGCAAACAGAGGCCCACTATCAGCAACCATCACTCCTGTGTTCCAACGGCACATGGTGTTAGCTAATCCAAGTTTATCATGTTAAAAGGCTAATTGATGTTATTTGAATGGACCAAAAATGTGCTTTTCTTTCAAACTTTTGAACAGTCGGGTACATCCTCTTAAACACTGTGATTATGCGGTTCTATGAGGAAGCCTTTCTTTTTCTCCGTTTCTAAGCACCATAGACTCTCCAGATTCCATTCATCAGCTGGCAAAATGAGTAATTATGGACTTGGAGCCAGAGTTAGTTTCTCTCTGCAGGAAAAGCACTTAACCTCAGGTCCACATTTGTAAACCACTAAGCCATTATACAACCCCTCATCAATACCACACCATGTACCCTACAGTTGTATAATGCTTGATAGAGCAGTCACTTCTTTGGGTCCATCTATCATATTCATGATCGACGCCCATAGCTACTGTTGGAGAGCTGCTGTGTGCTAATGACTGCTCGCGAGCAACGTTAACACTGACGTAAATAGAAATGATTAGCCTCAATGGCTACAGCTGGGCTTGATATGCTTCTTTTATCTGGTGTGTGTGTGTGTGTGTGTGTGTGTGTTGCGTGTGTGTGTGTGTTGCGTGTGTTGCGTGTGTGTGTGTGTTGCGTGTGTGTGTGTGATACGTGTGTGTGTGTGTGTGTGTGTGTGTTGCGTGTGTGTGTGTGTGTGTGTGTTGCGTGTGTGTGTGTGTGTGTGTGTGATGCGTGTTCTGCACTAATGACGTTCTCATGCCGGTGTTGGACGATGCTGGTGTTTTGTGAGATGGTCTTCCCTACAGCTTTTTATACTTCAGTCATTTAGCAGACACGCTTCTCCAGAGAGACTTACAGGAGTCATTAGGGCTAAGCGCCTTGCTCAAGGGCACACCGGCAGATGGTGCACCTAGTCGGCTCAGGGATTCGAACCAGCGACCTTTTCGGTTACTGGCCCGATGCTCTTAACTGCTAGGCTACCTGCCGTTTTGGCATGCTATGCGTATAAACGTGTGTGTGTGCACGCATGCATGTACTTGTGTGTGTGTGTGCGCACGCGTGCATGTACTTGTGTGTGTGTGTGTGTGTGTTTTGGCATGGGATACGTTATGAATGTGGATTAGCTGTAGCAGCCTTGTTTGCCTCAGTTTGAGAGGCACAGTATTATGGTGTAATGTAAGGGTGATTACCATTCACATGACTGATGGGATTCTCCATTCATTACACAGTTAGCCATAGGGATTGGGCTTCCAGTGCTTCTACACACCGCAGGACTCATCACAAGGACTTTGGGTGTGTCACCCAGCAACGTTTTACCGAGACTGAGGAGGGTGCTCCAGATACCTATACTTTCCTCTGCTTCTCTCTACCGCTCTTCTCCCTCTGTCCTTCTATTTCATTCCCTCTCCATCTCCTCCGCTCTTCTCCCTCTGTCCTTCTATTTCATTCCCTCTCTATCTCCTCTGCTCTTCTCCCTCTGTCCTTCTATTTCATTCCCTCTCTATCTCCTCTGCTCTTCTCCCTCTGTCCTTCTATTTCATTCCCTCTCCATCTCCTCCGCTCTTCTCCCTCTGTCCCTCTATTTCATTCCCTCTCTATCTCCTCTGCTCTTCTCCCTCTGTCCTTCTATTTCATTCCCTCTCTATCTCCTCTGCTCTTCTCCCTCTGTCCTTCTATTTCATTCCCTCTCTATCTCCTCTGCTCTTCTCCCTCTGTCCCTCTATTTCATTCCCTCTCTATCTCCTCTGCTCTTCTCCCTCTGTCCTTCTATTTCATTCCCTCTCCATCTCCTCTGCTCTTCTCCCTCTGTCCTTCTATGTCATTCCCTCTATATCTCCTCTGCTCTTCTCCCTCTGTCCTTCTATGTCATTCCCTCTCTATCTCCTCTGCTCTAGCACCGTTACTTGCAACAGGTAGAGAGCCTTTCCCTCTCGTTCTCTTCTCCTTTCATTCTCTCTATCATCGCTCCCATCCCCCGTCTCGGCCTCTTCAGGTTGGGACTTGTTAATATTCAGCCACGATATTAAGAGGAAGTGAATGATGCATAGGCACTCTTTCCTCCACCCTGTGATTGGCACGCTCTTTTATCAGAACATTCTCATTATTCTGTTATTTTGTTTATTCCATGATGCATGTTCCACAGAGCCGTGTGTGACAGAGTCAGATTGTCAGCGCCACCGCTGTCCCTGGTAATGGCACACAACTACACGCAGGGGCGTGCATGCAGATGACCCTGCAGGCAGACAGGCCGGTAGGCAGGCCGACAGACAGGCTGGTAGGCAGACAGGCCGGTAGGCAGGCCGACAGACAGACTGGTAGGCAGGCAGACAGACAGACCGGTAGGCAGGCAGGCAGACAGGCTGGTAGGCAGACAGGCCGGTAGGCAGGCAGGCAGACAGACCGGTAGGCAGGCAGGCAGACAGACCGGTAGGCAGGCAGGCAGACAGGCTGGTAGGCAGGCAGGCAGGCCAGCAGACAAGAAAGCAGGCAAGCAGTCATACATGACCGGTAGGCAGGCCGGTAGGCAGGCAGGAAGACAGACCGGTAGGCAGGCAGGCAGGCAGACAGACAGACCGGTAGGCAGGCAGGCAGGCAGACAGACAGACAGACAGACCGGTAGGCAGGCAGACAGGCTGGTAGGCAGACAGGCCGGTAGGCAGGCAGGCAGACAGACCGGCAGGCAGGCAGACAGACAGACCGGTAGGCAGGCATGCAGGCAGGCAGACAGACAGGCAGGCAGACAGACAGACAGACAGACAGACAGACAGACAGACCGGTAGGCAGGCAGACAGGCTGGTAGGCAGACAGGCCGGTAGGCAGGCAGACAGAGAGACCGGTAGGCAGGCAGGCAGGCAGGCAGGCAGGCAGACAGACAGACAGACAGACAGACAGACAGACAGACCGGTAGGCAGGCAGACAGGCTGGGAGGCAGACAGGCCGGTAGGCAGGCAGGCAGACAGACCGGTAGGCAGGCAGGCAGGCAGGCAGACAGACAGACAGACCGGTAGGCAGGCCGGTAGGCAGACAGGAAGACAGACCGGTAGGCAGGCAGGCAGACAGACCGGCAGGCAGGCAGGCAGGCAGGCAGGCAGGCAGGCAGGCAGGCAGACAGACAGACAGACCGGTAGGCAGGCAGGCAGACAGGCTGGTAGGCAGACAGGCCGGTAGGCAGGCAGGCAGACAGACCGGTAGGCAGGCAGGCAGGCAGGCAGGCAGGCAGGCAGGCAGGCAGGCAGGCAGACAGACAGGCAGGCAGGCAGGCAGGCAGGCAGGCAGGCAGGCAGGCAACAATTACCAGAAAGGACAAATCAGTGGAAATACCAAGGTGAGAGACAGAGTGGTTCATAACTCATCGTTATTCTGTTTGCTTATCAGAACACAACAATTATTCCACTTTTCTCCATCTAAAGTCTGTTACCACAGCCCCCAAGGCCAATGGCCCCCACTATTCAGCATCCCATAATGATAGCTGGAGGCCCTGTCACTCATCCTGTTCTCACTAAGCAGAGCCCCTCCCACCGAGAGACACCCAGCATCGCTGTGTGTGTGTGTGTGTGTGTGTGTGCGCGCCCGCGTGCGTGTGTGTGTGTGTGTGTCTGTGTGTGAATGTGCATGTGTGTAGATGGATAAGCTTCTCTCTTTCTGAAACACCCAGAATTGAGAATGGTGATTGAAAGTTGCATTCTTTCTGGTTAGATTACCTATTTGACTGTTGAATTTGATAGAGGAATCCTGTATGTCAGTACCACATCTCATTCCACTTGAACATGCCTGTACTTAAACAACATTTCTTCACACTCTCCACTTCCTCCACACACCCTCTCCGTTCCTCTCACTTTCTCTCAGAATCACTGGGGGAAACAGCTTCTACTGTATATTATGTATGATATTACTTTTGCTCAGCGGCAAATATAACACTTACCCTCGAAGGAGGGTATCACTGTAAATATAGACCACCGCCTGCCTGTTTTTCTCTTTCACACTCCCATAATCCGTTCCAGCCCTCTCTGTCACTGTCAGCATCGGCCCTACCGTCTTCCCTCCTTTTCCACTCTTCTCCTGTCCAGTTCTACCATTGTTTTTCCCAACTGCCTCTTTTAATCTCACCAACGCCACCTCTTTGTTCTCTACTTTCTACACGTGCCACCTCTTTGTTCTCTACTTTCTACACGTGCCACCTCTTTGTTCCTCTACTTTCTACACGTGCCACCTCTTTGTTCCTCTACTTTCTACACGTGCCACCTCTTTGTTCCTCTACTTTCTACACGTGCCACCTCTCTCTTACTCTACTTTCTACACATGCCACCTCTCTTCCTCTACTTTCTACACGTGCCACCTCTTTGTTCTCTACTTTCTACACATGCCACCTCTCTCTTCCTCTACTTTCTACACATGCCACCTCTCTTACTCTACTTTCTACACGTGCCACCTCTTTGTTCTCTACTTTCTACACGTGCCACCTCTTTGTTCTCTACTTTCTACACGTGCCACCTCTCTTACTCTACTTTCTACACGTGCCACCTCTTTGTTCTCTACTTTCTACACGTGCCACCTCTTTGTTCCTCTACTTTCTACACGTGCCACCTCTTTGATCTCTACTTTCTACACGTGCCACCTCTTTGTTCCTCTACTTTCTACACGTGCCACCTCTTTGTTCCTCTACTTTCTACACGTGCCACCTCTTTGTTCCTCTACTTTCTACACGTGCCACCTCTTTGTTCCTCTACTTTCTACACGTGCCATCTCTCTTCCTCTACTTTCTACACATGCCACCTCTCTTCCTCTACTTTCTACACGTGCCACCTCTTTGTTCTCTACTTTCTACACATGCCACCTCTCTCTTCCTCTACTTTCTACACATGCCACCTCTCTTACTCTACTTTCTACACGTGCCACCTCTTTGTTCTCTACTTTCTACACGTGCCACCTCTTTGTTCTCTACTTTCTACACGTGCCACCTCTCTTACTCTACTTTCTACACGTGCCACCTCTTTGTTCTCTACTTTCTACACGTGCCACCTCTTTGTTCCTCTACTTTCTACACGTGCCACCTCTTTGTTCTCTACTTTCTACACGTGCCACCTCTTTCTTACTCTACTTTCTACACGTGCCACCTCTCTTCCTCTACTTTCTACACGTGCCACCTCTCTTACTCTACTTTCTACACGTGCCACCTCTTTGTTCTCTACTTTCTACACGTGCCACCTCTTTGTTCCTCTACTTTCTACACGTGCCACCTCTTTGTTCTCTACTTTCTACACGTGCCACCTCTTTCTTACTCTACTTTCTACACGTGCCACCTCTCTTACTCTACTTTCTACACGTGCCACCTCTTTGTTCTCTACGTTCTACACGTGCCACCTCTTTGTTCCTCTACTTTCTACACGTGCCACCTCTTTGTTCTCTACTTTCTACACGTGCCACCTCTTTCTTACTCTACTTTCTACACGTGCCACCTCTCTTCCTCTACTTTCTACACATGCCACCTCTCTTCCTCTACTTTCTACACATGCCACCTCTCTTCCTCTACTTTCTACACATGCCACCTCTTTGTCCTCTAATTTCTACACATGCCACCTCTCTTCCTCTACTTTCTACACATGCCACCTCTCTTCCTCTACTTTCTACACATGCCACCTCTCTTCCTCTACTTTCTACACATGCCACCTCTCTTCCTCTACTTTCTACACATGCCACCTCTCTTCCTCTACTTTCTACACATGCCACCTCTTTGTTCTCTACTTTCTACACATGCCACCTCTCTTCCTCTACTTTCTACACATGCCACCTCTCTTCCTCTACTTTCTACACATGCCACCTCTCTTCCTCTACTTTCTACACGTGCCACCTCTCTTCCTCTACCTTCTACACATGTCACCTCTCTTACTCTACTTTCTATACATGCCACCTCTCGTCCTCTACTTTCTATACATGCCACCTCTCTCTTCCTCTACCTTATACACATACCACCTCTCTCTTCCTCTACTTTCTACACATGCCACCTCTCTCTTCCTCTACTTTCTACACATGCCACCTCTATCGTCCTCTACTTTCTACACATGTCACCTCTCTCTTCCTCTACCTTCTACACATGTCACCTCTCTTACTCTACTTTCTATACATGCCACCTCTCGTCCTCTACTTTCTATACATGCCACCTCTCGTCCTCTACTTTCTACACATACCACCTCTCTCTTCCTCTACTTTCTACACATGCCACCTCTCTCTTCCTCTACTTTCTACACATGCCACCTCTATCTTCCTCTACTTTCTACACATACCACCTCTCTCTTCCTCTACTTTTTACACATGCCACCTCTCTCTTCCTCTACTTTCTACACATGCCAACTCTCTCTTCCTCTACTTTCTACACATACCACCTCTCTCTTCCTCTACTTTCTACACATGCCACCTCTCTCTTCCTCTACCTTCTACACATGTCACCTCTCTCTTCCTCTACTTTCTACACATACCACCTCTCTCTTCCTCTACCTTCTACACATGTCACCTCTCTCTTCCTCTTCCTCTACTTTCTACACATGCCACCTCTCTCTTCCTCTACTTTCTACACATGCCACCTCTCTTCCTCTACTTTCTACACATGCCACCTCTCTCTTCCTCTACTTTCTACACATGCCACCTCTCTCTTCCTCTACTTTCTACACGTGCCACCTCTCTTCCTCTACTTTCTACACATGCCACCTCTCTCTTCCTCTACTTTCTACACGTGCCACCTCTCTTCCTCTACTTTCTACACATGCCACCTCTCTCTTCCTCTACTTTCTACACGTGCCACCTCTCTTCCTCTACTTTCTACACATGCCACCTCTCTCTTCCTCTACTTTCTACACATGCCACCTCTCTCTTCCTCTACTTTCTACACATGCCACCTCTCTCTTCCTCTACTTTCTACACATGCCACCTCTATCTTCCTCTACTTTCTACACATACCACCTCTCTCTTCCTCTACTTTTTACACATGCCACCTCTCTCTTCCTCTACTTTCTACACATGCCACCTCTCTCTTCCTCTACTTTCTACACATGCCACCTCTCTTCCTCTACTTTCTACACATGCCACCTCTCTCTTCCTCTACTTTCTACACATGCCACCTCTCTCTTCCTCTACTTTCTACACATGCCACCTCTCTCTTCCTCTACTTTCTACACATGCCACCTCTCTTCCTCTACTTTCTACACATGCCACCTCTCTCTTCCTCTACTTTCTACACGTGCCACCTCTCTCTTCCTTTACTTTCTACACATGCCACCTCTCTTCCTCTACTTTCTACACATGCCACCTCTCTCTTCCTCTACCTTCTACACATGCCACCTCTCTCTTCCTCTACTTTCTACACGTGCCACCTCTCTCTTCCTTTACTTTCTACACATGCCACCTCTCTTCCTCTACTTTCTACACATGCCACCTCTCTCTTCCTCTACCTTCTACACGTGCCACCGCTCTCTTCCTCTACTTTCTACACATGCCACCTCTCTCTTCCTCTGCTTTCTACACGTGCCACCTCTCTCTTCCTTTACTTTCTACACATGCCACCTCTCTTCCTCTACTTTCTACACATGCCACCTCTCTTCCTCTACTTTCTACACATGCCACCTCTATTCCTCTACTTTCTACACATGCCACCTCTCTCTTCCTCTACCTTCTACACATGCCACCTCTATTCCTCTACTTTCTACACATGCCACCTCTCTCTTCCTCTACCTTCTACACATGCCACCTCTCAATTCCTCTACTTTATACACGTCCCACCTTCCTCGTCCTCTACCTTCTACACATGTCAACTCTCTTCCTCTACCTTCTACACATGTCACCTCTCACTTTCTCTACCTTCTACACATGTCACCTCTCACTTCCTCTACTTTCTACACGTCACCTCTCTTCCTCTACCTTCTACACATGTCACCTCTCTCTTCCTCTACCTTCTACACATGCCACCCTCTTCCTCTACTTTCTACACGTCACCTCTCTCTTCCTCTACTTTCTACACGTGCCACCTTCCTCTTCCTCTACTTTCTACATGTGCCACCTTTCTCTTCCTCTACTTTCTACACGTGCCACCTCTCTCTTACTCTACTTTCTACACATGCCACCTCTCTCTTCCTCTACTTTCTACACATGCCACCTCTCTCTTCCTTTACTTTCTACACATACCACCTCTATCGTCCTCTACTTTCTACACATGTCACCTCCCTCTTCCTCTACTTTCTACACGTCACCTCTCTCTTCCTCTACTTTCTACACGTGCCACCTTCCTCTTCCTCTACTTTCTACATGTGCCACCTTTCTCTTCCTCTACTTTCTACACATGTCACCTCTCTCTTACTCTACTTTCTACACATACATGCCACCTCTCTCTTCCTCTACTTTCTACACATGCCACCTCTCTCTTCCTTTACTTTCTACACATACCACCTCTATCGTCCTCTACTTTCTACACATACCACCTCTCTCTTCCTCTACTTTCTACACGTGCCACCTCTCTCTTCCTCTACTTTCTACTAGAGTTCGACCGATTAATCGGCATGGCCAATTAATTAGTGCCGATTTCAAGTTTTCATAACAATCGGTAATCAGCATTTTTGGATGCCGATTATGGCTGATTGCACTCCACGAGGAAACTGCGTGGCAGGCTGACCACTTGTTACACGAGTGCAGCAAGGAGCCAAGGTAAGTTGCTAGCTAGCATTAAAATGATCTTATAAAAAACCCTTCAACCTTCACATAATCACTAGTTAACTACACACTGTTGATGATATTACTAGGTTAACTAGCTTGTCCTGCGTTGCATATAATCAACACGGTGCTTGTTAATTTATCATAGAATCACAGCCTACTTCGCCAAACGGGGGATGATTTAACAAAAGCGCATTTGCGAAAAAAGGACAATCGTTGCACCAATGTACCTAACCATAAACATCAATGCCTTTCTTAAAATCAATACACAAGTATATTTTTTAAAACCTGCATATTTAGTTATTATTGCCTGCTAACATGAATTTATTTTAACTAGGGAAATTGTGTCACTTCTCTTGTATCTGTGCAAGCAGAGTCAAGGTATTGTCACGGTCGTCATAAAGAGGAGACCAACGTGCAGCGTGGTAAGCGAACATAACTCTTTAATTAAAGAGAGAACACTGAACAGAACTAAACGAAACAACAAAACGAACCGTGAAGAAATATGGCTAGTGCAGAACAGGCAACTAAACATAGAATAACAACCCACAAAATAACCAAGGAGTATGGCTACCTAAATATGGTTCCCAATCAGAGACAACGATAAACAGCTGCCTCTGATTGAGAACCAATCTAGGCAACCATAGACATATAAACACCTAGACAATAAAAGCCCAAGACATACAAAATCCCCTAGACAATAAAAAAACTAAACATACCACCCTTGTCACACCCTGACCTAACCAAAATAATAAAGAAAACAAAGATAACTAAGGTCAGGGCGTGACAGGTATACGCAGCAGTTTGGGCCGCCTGGCTCGTTGCGAACTGTGTGAAGACCATTTCTTACTAACAAAGACCGTAATTAATTTGCCAGAATTTTACATAATTATGACATAACATTGAAGGTTGTGCAATGTAACACCGATATTCAGACTTAGGGATGCCAATTGTGCGATAAAATATGGAACGATTCTGTATTTCACTGAAAGAATGAACATTTTGTTTTCGAAATGATAATTTCCGGATTTGACAATATGAATGACCTAAGGCTCGTATTTCTGTGTGTTTATTATATTATAATTAAGTCTATGATTTGATATTTGATAGAGCAGTCTGACTGAGCAGTAGGCAGCAGCAGGCTCTAAGCATTCATTCAAACTGCACTTTCCTGCGTTTTCCAGCAGCTCTTCAAGCATTGTGCTGTTTATGACTTCAAGCCTATCAACTCCCGAGATTAGGCTGGCAATTCTATAGTGCCTATAAGAACATCCAATAGTCAAAGGTATATGAAATAAATGGTATAGAGAGAAATAGTCCTATAATTCCTATAATAACTACAACCTAAAACCTCTTAACTGGGAATATTGAAGACTCATGTTAAAAGGAACCACCAGCTTTCATATGTTCTCATGTTCTGAGCAAGGAACTTAAACGTTAGCTTTCTTACATGGCACATATTGCACTTTTACTCTCTGTCTCTCTCTCTCTCTTCTCTCTCTCTCTCTCTCCTCTCTCTCTCTCTCTCCCTCTCTCTCTCTCCTCTCTCTCTCCCCCCTCGCTCTCTCTCTCCCCTCTCTCTCTCTCCCCTCTCGCTCTCTCTCTCTCTCCCCTCTCACTCTCTCTCCCCTCTCTCTCTCTCCTCTCTCTCTCTCTCTCTCCTTTCTCTCTCCCCCCTCGCTCTCTCTCTCCCCCTCTCTCTCTCTCTCTCTCTCCCCTCTCACTCTCTCTCCCCTCTCTCTCTCTCTCTCTCTCTCCCCTCTCACTCTCTCTCCCCTCTCTCTCTCTCTCTCTCTCTCTCTCTCTCTCTCTCTCTCCCCTCTCTCTCGCTCTCTCTCCCCCCCCCTCTCTCTCTCTCTCTCTCTCTCTCTCACCTCTCTCTCTCTCCCCCTCGCTCTCTCTCCCTCTCTCTCTCTCCCCTCTCTCTCTCTCCCCTCTCGCTCTCTCTCTCTCTCTCTCCCTCTCTCTCTCTCTCCCCTCTCTCTCTCCCCCCTCTCTCTCTCTCTCCCCTCTCTCTCTATCTCTCCTCTCTCTCGCATCTCTCTCTCTCTCCTCCCTCTCTCTCGCATCTCTCTCTCTCTCCTCCCTCTCTCTCTCTCTCCCCTCTCTCTCTCTCTCTCTCTCTCTCTCCCCTCTCGCTCTCTCTCTCCCCTCTCGCTCTCTCTCTCCCCTCTCGCTCTCTCTCTCCCCTCTCTCTCTCTCTCTCTCTTGCTCTCTCTCTGTGTGTGATGGTTATAGGTTCTATAACCGTGTCAGATTGAATTGGTCATTATCTTCTTCCCCCCCCGAGGGCAGGATATAGTTACTGTGTGCTTGTGTGTGATGTCTTGTCTCTTCTTTAATAATTCAAACGGTTTCTGCTACTGCAGCTGTTGGTGCTTGTCTGTGGTGAAAGAGGGAATGAGAGAGAGTTAGAGAGAGACAGAGGGAGGGAAGTGGGTAGTCTATATATTCCTACAGTTTCTCATAAAAGATAAAAGACCTAGGACGTCTGCATTTACTGCAGAGACTTGAAACACTTTTTTGGTTTTGGTTTCCCCCATACATAACCTCCATCTCGTTATTTCTCTGGGGTTGTGAAAGGTCAAGCAACTTGTCTGTTCATGACCGAATGCCCCCTTGGGAAACGTAGGCCGTATCAGGCCCAAACCCTAAGGGGGATGACTATTACATGGAAAGGCATTCTATGTGCGTTAATATGGTAGGGCCAATAGCCCCTTTGGTAACAGAGGCAGCATTAATCATAGCTGTGACCCGCTGAGTGTTGTATAGGCAGGAAGGTAAATCAGAAGGGCCTCATGGGTATTGGAGTTGTTTGTGATGTCACATTCTCATGGGGTAGTGTAGTTATGGCGCATTACATTATGTTGTTTGTGTATACTGTACAGTTGGACATTATATGCCAATCCAGTCGGATGTACTGTAGTGTGGTTGTGTGCACTCCATGGTTGTGCTCCTTTCTCTTGTGTCACATAGTTTCAGCACCATGGACAGCTCACGCTCTGCTCGCTTCTTTGACATTCACGCAGGACACTACCTACCTGTCACTGTGTTGTTTCTCTGGCTGAGTGCAAGGGTTTTGTAAATTCAGCTGTCTTAAACTGCACAAAAAGGGATTTTTTTAACGTAGTATTTCCTGTATTTCAAAATAGCTGATTCAAATAATCAAAGCTTGATGATGAGTTGATTGTTTGACTTTGCTGTGTATCCTGTTCTGGTCTGGTCTGGTGTATCCTGATCTGGTCTGGTCTGGTGCATCCTGATCTGGTCTGGTCTGGTGTAACCTGGTCTGGTCTGGTCTGGTGTAACCTGGTCTGGTCTGGTGTATCCTCATCTGGTCTGATCTGGTGTATCCTGATCTGGTCTGGTCTGGTGTAACCTGGTCTGGTCTGGTGTAACCTGGTCTGGTGTAACCTGGTCTGGTCTGGTGTAACCTGGTCTGGTCTGGTGTATCCTGATCTGGTCTGGTGTATCCTGATCTGGTCTGGTGTAATGTGGTCTGGTCTGGTGTAATCTGGTCTGGTCTGGTGTAACCTGGTCTGGTCTGGTGTATCCTGATCTGGTCTGGTCTGATGTATCCTGATCTGGTCTGGTGTAACCTGGTCTGGTCTGGTGTCTCCTGATCTGGTCTGGTCTGGTGTAACCTGGTCTGGTCTGGTGTATCCTGATCTGGTCTGGTGTAATGTGGTCTGGTCTGGTGTAATCTGGTCTGGTCTGGTGTATCCTGATCTGGTCTGGTCTGATGTATCCTGATCTGGTCTGGTGTAATCTGGTCTGGTCTGGTGTAACCTGGTCTGGTCTGGTGTATCCTGATCTGGTCTGGTCTGATGTATCCTGATCTGGTCTGGTGTAACCTGGTCTGGTCTGGTGTCTCCTGATCTGGTCTGGTCTGGTGTAACCAGGTCTGGTCTGGTCTGATTTGTGGTCTGGTCTAGTCAATTTCCCCTCCCCCACTAAGCTGGCATGGTCGTCACAGAAACACCTGGGATGTCCCCTTACTGGCTGACCTTCAAACCCTCCACTTAATAGATAGCGATAGCGTGAGAGAGAGAGAGAGATCATCTGGAATGCCCAACACTTATCAAGGTGTACTTGTATTCATGAAATAATTCCACCTTTATTCATTTATATTGAGGTTTAATATTACACAGCCAGTAAAGCTTTTCAGATGCTATGTTCAGGTGTTATGTCCAACTCTCTTGCAGTTTTCCACTTTAGACAAACTAATCAAGAAAAACAAATAAATAAAAACAGGTAGAGAAAGTGTGCATGGTCATTCTGGTTTCATTCATCAACTAATTTAACAAAATGATTCGTACCTTAATTTTAATGTCTGAGAAAAAGGATGTCCGGCATAGTGACATGTTATGAACAGAGCCAGGGGTTATTCCAGGTCAGGTGACTTGATGAAGAAAAACTCCTGTAGCTAGTCATGATCAGTGATCAGTGAGTGACGCCCAGGCAGGTAAGGTCAAATGAAATCGGATGCGTACACAGTTGAGCAGGTGTTACGGCGGGTGCAGCGGAATACTCACGTTCCTAGTTCCTACCGATCAATGCAGTAAATGTCAAACAAGGGGGTTACTGTCACGTTCTGGCCTTTATTTCCTTTGTTTTGTCTTTATTTAGTATGGTCAGGGTGTGAGTTGGGGTGGGCAGTCTATGTTTGTGTTTCTATGTTTTTTATATTTCTGTGTTTGGCCTGATATGGTTCTCAATCAGAGGCAGCTGTTTATCGTTGTCCCTGATTGAGAACTATATTTAGGTAGTTTCACTGTTGGTTTGTGGGTGTTTGTTTCCCTGTGTGTGTTTGTCGCCACACGGTACTGTTTCGGTTTGGTTATTTCACATATTCGTTTATTGTTTTTGTATTTCATAGTGTTCAGTGCTTTTCTTATTAAAAGCGTCATGAACACTTACCACGCCGCATCTTGGTCCGATCCTTATTCCTCTTCAGATGAAGAGGAGGACATCTGCCGTTACACCATTCAAGAAGGCTGAAGGTCATTGGCCACAGATACAACGTGATTTGACGTAATTGTATCTACCGTAGCTTTGATTGGACTGATCATGTCAAAAAGGAGCTATTTGGACATAAATTATGGACAAAACAAAAGCTATTTCTGCCTTCTGTTGACTCCACAACATGGCGGGTATCTGTATGGCTTGTTTTGTTGTCTGAGCGCTGTACTCAGATTATTGCATGGTGTGCTTTTTCCGTAAAGTTTTTTTGAAATCTGACACAGCGGTTGCATTAAGCAAGTCAGCCATATCAGCTATGTTTTTTTAAAAGGCAGTAAATGAGGCTGAATGAACTGCTTTGCTGCCAGACAACGCTCCACTGATAGCCAGGTGCATCAGTGGTAAGGTGTTGGGACAGCTTTATGTAGGCCCTAACAGTTTGTGGGCACCGTTTGTCACCGTTATAGTCCAATGAATGTATTGTTTAGTGTTGTGTAGTAGCTTTGATGCCTAATGTGTTTAGAGTTTTCCCTACCAATATTCACATGCTAAAATTGCCACTGGAAACCAAGATTGAACTCTTTGGCCTGAATGCCAAGCTTCACATCTGGAGGAAACTTGGCACCATCCCAATGGTGAAGCATGGTGGTGGCAGCATCATGCTGTGGGGATGTTTTTCAGCGGCAGGGACTGGAAGACTAGTCAGGAGCGAGGGAAAAATGAACGAAGCAAAGTACAGAGAGATCCTTGACGAAAACCTGCTCCAGAGCGCTCAGGACCTCAGACTGGGGCAAAGGTTCACCTTCCAACAGGACAACAACCCTAAGTACACAGCCAAGACAACGCAGGAGTGGCTTCGGGACAAGTCTCTGAATGTCCTGAGTGGCCCATCCAGAGCCCAGCCTTGAACCCGATCGAACATCTCTGGAGAGACCTGAAAATATCTGTTCAGCTACTCTCCCCGTCCAACCTGACAGAGCTTGAGAGGATCTGCAGAGAAGAATGGGAGAAACTCCCCAAATACAGATGTGCCAAGCTTGTATCATCATACCCAAGAAAACTCAAGGCTGTAACCGCAGCCAAAGGTGCTTCAACAAAGTACTGAGTAAAGGGTCTGAATCCATTTTAGAATAAGGCTGTAATGTAACAAAATGTGGAAAAAGTCAAGGGGTCTGAATACCTTGGGGGGGTGTCACGTTCTGACCATAGTTCTGTTATTTTATTCTTTGTTTTAGTATGGTCAGGGCGTGAGTTGGGGTGGGCAGTCTATGTTTGTTTTTCTATGTTGGTTTTTGTGTTCGGCCTGGTATGGTTCTCAATCAGAGGCAGGTGTCGTTAGTTGTCTCTGATTGAGAATCATACTTGGGTAGCCTGGGTTTCACTTTTGGTTTGTGGGTGTTTGTTTCCGTGTGAGTGTTTTGGCCACACGATACTGTTTTGGTTTTGTATATTCAAGTTGTTATTTTCTGTTTAGTGTTCTGAGTTTTAATAAAAAAATCATCATGAACACTTACCACGCTGCGTTTTGGTCCGATCCTTACTCCTCCTCAGACGAAGAGGAGGAAATCCGTTACAGGGGGCAAATAAAACCACGCCTGGGCAGCCACCCGTGGGCCTCCAGTCTCGTCGTTTTTTGGTAATCAGGCCTACCACTGTTGTGTCGTCAGCGGACTTGATGAATGAGTTGGAGAAATGCTTGGCCACACAGTCATGGGTGAACATGGAGCACAGGAGGGGGCTGAGCACGCACCACCGTGAGGCCCGCTGTTGAGGATCAGCGTGGTGGAGGTGTTGTTGCCTAACTTCACCACCTGGGGGCGGTCCGTCAGGAAGTCCAGAACCCAGATGCACAGGGAGGGGTTCAGTCCCAGGGCCCTGAGCTTAGTGATGAGCTTGGAGGGCACTATGTTGTTGAAGGCTGAGCTCTAGTCGATGATCAACATTTTCGTCTTGTCCAGGTGGGATAGGGCAGTGTGCCAGTTCAATGGCAATTGTGTCGTCCGTGGATCTGTTGGGGCGGTATGCTAATTGTAATTGGTCTAGGGTGTCAGGTAAGATGGAGAGGATATGGTTCTTAATAACTAGCCTCTCAAATGACTCTGAGAGGCACACTGATTACAGAAGTGAGTGCTACGGGGCGATAGGTAGTGTACCCCTGGTGTTTATAATGAGGGTGTTGTGGCTGGCGCAGCAGTGGAGAGCTCTGACAGGCAACCTTCACAAATAACTACCGGACTGATAGATTCACAGCAGCCCTCCTCCTCAATCACTCTCTCCGACTTATTTTATCTCCCTCTGACTTTTTTTCTCTCTTCCATTCTGCAGTATTCTGCTCTGTCTCTCTCCCCTTCCTCTCGCTCTTCCTTCCTTCCCTTCCTTTCTCTCCCCTCCACCCTCTCTCAGTTCTGTTGTTATGGTAATGTCAACAGGTCGGTGTGTGTCGGTAATGACAGGCTCAGAGAGTGAGTGAGGGAATGGCCAGCAGGCAGG
This sequence comes from Oncorhynchus mykiss, assembly GCF_057628025.1. Lineage (NCBI taxonomy): Eukaryota > Metazoa > Chordata > Actinopteri > Salmoniformes > Salmonidae > Oncorhynchus > Oncorhynchus mykiss. The sequence goes on along the minus strand of NC_143035.1, from coordinate 8,565,212 downwards.
CAGGCAGGCAGGCAGGCAGGGAGGCTGAATAAAGGGGATTGATTATCTGTGCGCCAGTAAACTCCGTCACACTGGCTGCAGCATCCTGATTACCCACCATAGACATCACCTCAAATAACACCCTATATACCAACCATGCTATATTTCTATTACAGCATTACCAGTACTTGGCAGAAATAGTAGTATTTTGTAGTTTATTTTAAAATAGCAACTTTGCAAATACTTGAGGTAGTCGAGTATTTGTTTCAACTAAAAGGGAACTAGTTTCTTTAACCTTTTATGGAGGTGGTCCCTGTACGGGGACCGCTCAGCGGAAATTTCAGAGCGCCACCTATAGTACTTTACTTAGTACTCGTTAAATCTCAAACTTTCATTAAAATACACATGCCAGGTACTGAATTAAAGCTACACTCGTTGTGAATCTAGCCACCAAGTCAGATTTGTAAAATGCTTTTCGGCGAAAGCATGAGAAGCTATTATCTGATAGCATGCACCCCCCAAAATACCAGCACGACACGTAAACAACAGATTTTGCGGTAGCCGGCGCTACCCAAAACGCAGAAATAAAATATAAAACATTCATTACCTTGGACGAGCTTCTTTGTTGGCACTCCTATATGTCCCATAAACATCACAATTGGGTCTTTTTCCCAATTAAATCCGTCATTGTATACCCAAAATGTCATTTGCTGAAGGCCAGTCTGATGCTGCAAAAAGTCCATTTACAAGACGCAACGTCACTTTTTAAAATTACAAAAGTCGCCTATAAACTTTTACAAATCACTTCAAACGACGTTTCTAAACCAACTTTAGGTATTAATAAACGTTAATGATGTATCAAATTGATCACGGGGCGATCTGTATTCGATAGCAGCAAGTCTGGAAAACATTGTCCATTTTTTTTCATTCATTGAATGGCGGACGAATATTTTTGTTTTTGGTAAACAGTTTTACCAGGAATTTTTACTCCTAAACACGTTCTGTTATAGCCACAGACCCGATTTAACCAGTTTTAGAAACTTCAGAGTGTTTTCTATCCACACATACTTATCATATGCATGTACTATATTCCTGGCATGAGTAGCAGGACTTTGAAATGTTGCGCGATTTTTAACAAAAAGCTGCAAAAATTCGCATCATCCATAACAGGTTTTAATATTCAAATACAGGTCTCAGAAAAACGAATCATATTCAAAAGTATTTTAAATACCTTTCACGAAAAGGTATTTGAATATATACATGCTATTTGAAAACAAAAAAATATGTATTTGTTGGCCGCCAAATATTTGATGATGAACCAAAAACTACAACAGTTAATGGAATTAGTCTAAATATATGATCATAAGAACATGGTTTGGAGGGCTTTTAGATATGAATGTTAATTTAGTCTATAGCCTAGAATTAAATGCACGAGGGATACTGAATCACCTCAACATTAGAGTAGGCCACTTTTGCAGCCTCAAAATAACTAATAAATATATTTTCATAATGAGTGACATAAGGTAATACAGTAACACTTGACATCCCCAATTTTGTGGTATCCAATTGATAGTTACAGTCTTGTCTCGTTACTGCAACTCCCGTACGGACTCGGGAGAGGTGAAGGTCATCCTCCGAAACACAACCCAACCAAGCCACACTGCTTCTTGACACAATGCCACACTTATCCCGGAAGCCAGCTGCACCAATGTGTTGGAGGAAACACTGTACACCTGGCGACCGTGTCAGAGTGCACTGCGTCCGAGTTCCTCTGTGGAGATTGAAGAACCTTCCAGAAGGACAACCATCTCTGCAGCACTCCACCAATCAGGCCTTTATGGCCGAGTCCCTAGGCCTATATGTTTTGATAAGGTTTGTATCACAACTAAAGTGGCCAAATAACTTCTTAAAATTAAGCACATTAATCCGCTTTACAACAGGTGTAGATCCTAACTAGTCTCAAGTTTGGGGAAGATAAGTTTCACCATAAAAATGCACATTTATAATAAAGCATTACATGCATAATCACATTTGTGTTAACTTTTGAGAACAGTGTTCTCCCGCTAACAGCCTACTGCCGTGTGTGATTTCTGCGCTTATAATGTGAAGAAACAGCCTAATAGTTGATCAACATTTTAAGCGAAGCGTTCTGATCTGTTTTGTCAGCCTCATTGCTTTTAAGGTTTTTTGATGCTAGTGGTTATAATCATTTGGGATCTATCACATCCCACAACTGTCCCAGACTATGTTTGGAAGGTTTATTTCTCGCACAGAATAGAATAGGTCGACTTTTGTACTTTGGGGGATAGTAGATTGACATAGGCTAGTGCTTTTGCTGTTTGTTAGGCCAATTCATCTTGTTGGCTGACGAAAAGTAAATGTGGACAGTTTTTCCAACATCTTCAATATGTGCCTCGGAATTCAAGAAGGACATGCGCCGTTGTGTCCCTGATGTGTCTGTCTTCACTTGTAGACAGTGAGACGGACCCGATCACGTGACGGGCATTGGCTAATAAGAATTGAGATATGTGAGAGAACAATGTGAGTGAGAGGTGCTTCGGAGCACGCAGCCGGGAGAAGGGAATTATAATTATTATAATCAGCCCAAGGGCACAACGGCCACTGGCCGCAAAAGGCATGGATTTTTTTAGGGGGCATTACGGCCACACAGTATTGGGATGCCGCCGGGAAATTCGAGGCCTTATCAAATGCTTGTCAAATTGTGAATGAGAGACTGATGAAGTGTGTGCAGCCTGTGCAAGAAACAAAGCAGAGCTCGTGCCTTTCATGCAACTTTTTTCAAATCCTCATTAGAGTCGCATCATGCAGCCTTAGAATGTATTAAAAATCAAAACATAAGGACCTCCCGAGTGACGCAGTGGTCTGTGCCACAACCGGCTGTGGCCAGGAGTCCCATAAGACAGCGCACAATTGGCCTAGCGTCATCCGGGATAGGGGAGAGTTTGGCTGGGAGGGTGCTTTACTTGGCACTTGGCATCATGCCATAGCAACTCCTTGTGGCGGACCGGGTGCCTGCAGGTTGGCTCCAGTCGCCAGTTGAACGGTGTTTCCTCTGACACATTGGTGCGGCTGGCTTCCGGGTTAAGCTGTCGGGTGTTTAAGGAGCGCGGTTAGGCGGGTCATGTTTTTTCGGAGGGCGCATGACTGAGGCCGTTGGTGAGTTGCAGCGAATAGACAATATCGAAATTGGGGAGAAAAGGGGGGTTAAAAATACAACAACAAAAAAATATTCTTTTTTTTTTTATATCAAAACATATAGCCCAACATTTGTATTACAACTGAAGTTGCATAAATAACTCTAAATTAAGCATATAGGAGGATCTATTTCTTGTTACCTGCTTAACATAAATAAAGGTTACATATTCTAACTAGGCAAGTCCGTAAAGAACAAATTCTTATTTACAATGACGGCCTACACCGGCCAAACCCAGACGATGCTGGGCCAATTGTGCGCCGCCCTATGGGACTCCCAATTATGTTGTGATACAGCCTGGATTCAAACCAGGTTGTCTGTAGTGACGCTTCTAGCACTGAGAGGTGGTGCCTTAGACCGCTGCGCCACTCGGGAGCCCGCATGTGCGCACTCCCTCAAATCGTTTGGATTAAATATTAATTATATTTCATTCAGCTATGTTCAATTGTATTCTTCATACTATAAAATAATATAAAATAGCAAATCTTGTCTGCTAAAGGAACTAGGTGTAGACCACAGCCATATGGAATAGCCAGATCAGAACAACTCAGAGTATGCTATTCTGTTCTTCTGAAATAGACAACATTTTCTTCATATCAATTTCCTTAGACCTGTCTAAAATAAATCATGGATTTATTGTGGTGTAGGCTATATTACATGGATTTATTAGACTTTTTAAAAAATGTAGATCTTCCAAAGGTCTGCATCAGTGGCTTGTAGGCTGTGTGTGGAAGCCAGGAGATGCTAAATATCTTTATGTTAACTAACTGTCAATTACGGTGAGGCCGGCAGTTATTTGCTGGACAATCACTGGCTGAAAGAATGTAATGACCGCCACAGCCCTAGTAACAGCAGCGTATGTGATGAGTTAGTGCAAAAAGGGTCAGTGCAGATAGTCCACGTAGCTATTTGGTTAACCATTTAACTAAACTATATATCAGTCTTATGGCTTGGGGGTACAAGCTGTTCAGGGTCCTGTTGGTTCCAGACTTGGTGCATCGACATCGCTTGCCGTGCGGTAGCACAGAGAACAGTCCATGACTTGGTTGGCTGGAGTCTTTGGAAATGTTTAGGGCTTTCCTCTGACGCCACCTGCTATAGAGGTGCTGGATGGCAGGGAGCTCGGCCCCGGTGATGTAATGGGCCGTACGCACTACCCTCTTTAGTGCCTTGCAGTCGGATGCCAATCAGTTGCCATACCAAGAGGTGATGCAGCCAGTCAGTATGCTTTTAATGGTGCAGCTGCACCTTTTTGAGGATCTGAGGGCGCATGTCGAATCTTTTCAGCCTCCTGAGGAGGAAGAGGCGTTGTCGTGCCTTCTTCACGACTGTGTTGGTGTGTGTGGACCATTACAATTCCTTAGTGATGTGGACACTGAGGAACTTGAAGCTCTCCACCCCCTCCACTACAACCCCGTTGATGTGGATGGGGGCATGCTCGCCCCTCAGTTTCCTGTAGTTCACGATCAGCTCCTTTGTCTTGTCCTTTTTTTTGAGAGTCTTGAAATGGCACGCTATCCTCCCCATATGGTGCACATTTTGTGACCAGATAAGCCTCAAATGCCTAACCAGAACCTTCAAAATACTACCCCATCCCTTATATGGGCAGAGTGTTTTGCCCAGCACCCACATATTATGTGGAATAGTGTATTACTGTATATGAGACACATCCTGTTATTTGAAGAGATGAGCAGTGTTCGGTATTAGCAAGCCAGTCAAGAGCGCTGTTATTCACTATTGATTATTGAATACCAGAGCTCTGCTTTGATGTTTTTGTCCTTCTGATAGAGCAGGCCTTTAATTTAAAACCACATCCCCTGCTATGTTTAATAAGCATAAACGAATAGGGTCACACTCTCGCGCTTCCTGGAAAATGGCTTTTACAGCAAAAAGCCTACATCCATTTCTCTGCCTCCAGGTTCAGAAGCTAGGGTGCTGAATCTGAGACTAATCAAAGTGGCTGCTCTTGCTTCCAGACTGGATGTCATTATTTTAGTGGTTGGATTGTTTCATTGTTACCCTCTGATTCTGCATGTGGGGGAGATGTAAAACAGTCTTCTAGGTAACCTTATGGCCTATTGTGGGGTTTCATGTTTCCTTTTTTGGTGTGACACACCCTGCCTGTTACTGAATAGATCTGATGGAGAGAGCGAGATGAGAGAGCGAGAGAGAGCGAAAAGGCAGAAGAGAGCGATGGATAAACAGCAGTCTTTCAAAGCTGGGGAGAGGAGAGAGTAGGTGGTGTGTGTGTGTATATGGTGTGTGTGGTGTGAAGTGTGTGGATTATGGTGTGTGTGTGGCGTAGGCGAGTGGTAATTATGCGTGTCGTTAAGGGGAGAGAATTTAATTGGTTTCCTGTTATTGTGCTCTGAACTTCAAATCCTGCTTCTTGTGTGTGTGTGTGTGTCTGTGTGTGTGTGCGTGTGTGTGTGTGTGTGTGTGGGGGGGGGGGGGGGGGGGGGGTTGAGAGCAGAACTTTTGCTCTCATTTTTACTCAGTCTGTCAGTTTGTTAGAGGAGAACTCTGGGAATAAATAACTTGGATTTTCTCTTGAATCACGCTTTCTACTTTTCTTCCCCTCTCTCTGGGCAGGTAAGCCAGAGCAGGCTCGTTAATCACCTTTAGTGTGTGTGTGTGCGTGTGCACCCGCTCATGTGTATCTATGTATGAACATTTGCTTGTGTGTGTGTGGGTGTATGGCGCTGACACTGCAGTCTGTGTGTGTGACTCAGAGAGGTGGCAGAGCAGAGTGAGATAGCTGTGGCCTGCCTGTGGTGTAAGCGAGCTCAGTGTTGATTAAATATTTAAAGGGACGGTAGCCCCCGCTGCACTGCCTGCTCACTCAGTGGCTGCACTGGTGCAGGACACACACACACACACACACACACACACACACACACACACGCCGGCAGCATTTTAATTCACCAGACATTTAAGAAATGTACCAGACCCATGTGTAGTCAACCTGATTCGGGCTTCTACCCACGGTGCTCAGAATGACAGAAATCACATTTAGATTATGGTTATTCATCTTAACAGAACACACAAATCGAGGATACAACGGCGTGCGTCCTTCTTACCGAATTCCGATCGCGCAATTTGAAGATGTTAAAACAACTGTCCACATTTACTTTTCCTCAGACAACAGGACGAGTAACGAACAGCCTATGTCAATCTACTATCCCCCATAGTAGAAAGGTTTCCCTATTCTATGGGTCAGCATGTCATTCTGTGCGGGAAAAAAAATGGCCTATTCCAAACAGACTCTGGGACAGTTGTGGGAAAGTTATGAGTTTGATGCAACAGATCAGAACGTTGAGCTTAAAACGTTGATAAACTATTATTTCACACGCAGCAATGTGGACAGGGCAGTAGACTACACGTGAATGTTCATTCTATAATGCAAATAGCAGGGATACACCGTTGTCAAAAGCACACCGCACATGCGAGCGGGTTTCATGAGACGGAGATGAAAATATCTGTTAGAAATGTAGAAAGAGGGGAGATCTAAACATGCAACAACTAACATGGGTTGTTAGGGGAGATCTAAAGATGCAACAACTAGCATGGGTTGTTAGGGGAGATCTAAAGATGCAACAACTAAAATGGGTTGTTAGGGGAGATCTAAAGATTCAACAACTAGCATGGGTTGTTAGGGGAGATCTAAAGATGCAACAACTAGCATGGGTTGTTAGGGGAGATCTAAAGATGCAACAACTAGCATGGGTTGCCAATATGACTATGATTGTGCCTTTGGCTACTGGACAATGGAAGAAAGTTCATTTTAAAACCAATAGAAAAGGAGAGAAATAGGCTTCTGGTTTCAATGGCATATGGAAGTCTATCAAATAATTGCCTGCACATTTGGTTGGAATATGGCTAGACTACTTTGAAGCAAGGTAAGGCTTGCCTCATAATATGGAATAAAACGTTCAGGTTTCAAACAATGAAGTATATGTTTTAAAGATGCTTGCTGCATTCTGCTTATTGCATAGTGGTGTGTGTGACACGCTGAAGCCTGCCTAGTTGCCTATGCACTCAAATGGCGAAGGGGAAGCATACTTCAATTAGGCCCACTAGTTGAGAAATAAAAATAAGAACTATTTTTAATCGTGGCCATCGAAACTGTTTTTAACACGCGATTGAATTTAGAATTGTTGCGCAATGATTGGATTTGTAAAAGCACGTCTCACTCCAGCAGTAACGAACAAGCTGTTTGATGAGTTGCAGAAGCAGCTCTCACACTGCATCGACTGGTATTTCAAACAATGAATAGGCTAAAATGCATTTTCGCAATAATGACTTATTGGCTTTACTTTTATTTTTATCGGCCAAAAGCTGGCTATTACCGGCTAACGGAAACCCTGACACACACACACGCACACGCACGCACACACACACACACACACACACACACACACACGCGCGCACACACACACACACACACACACGCACACACGCACACACACACACACACACACACAGTGGAGGAGAATGAAGTCCTTCCATCACGCAAGTCCTTTTTCCAGCCCTCCCTCAGCAAATTTCCCAGTGGATCTGCACAGCCTCGGCTCATAGACATAGATTCTCTCTGGGAAGTGCCATTTTGGCTGATGGCAGGGGTCAATTTAGTCAATGCCCTTAACTTGTACACATCAACAGGAGGTAAAAAAAGAGAGAAAACAGTGCTGAGGGTTAGGGGAGAAGATTGCTCTGCAGCACTACTGTATTCCCCCAGTCAATAAAACACTGATTCACACAGAGACACAGATGTCAAACACACTTTATTTTGTGTGTGCATGCGTGTGTACATGTATGCTTGTATGTGCAAGTGTGTGTGTGCATGTGTGTGTGCTTCTTCCTAGTTGCCTCTCTGTGACCTCGTTTTACCAAGTTTTATTTTGTATTTATTTTTTTATTTCACCTCTATTTAACGAGGTAGGCTAGTTGAGAACAAGTTCTCATTTACAACTGCGACCTGGCCAAGATAAAGCATAGCAGTGTGAACAGACAACAACACAGAGGTACACATGGAGTAAACAATAAACAAGTCAATAACACAGAAGAAAAAAAGAAAAAAAGAGTCTATATACATTGTGTGCAAAAGGCATGAGGAGGTAGGCGAATAATTACAATTTATTTTTTTTAATTTTATTTTTTATTTCACCTTTATTTAACCAGGTAGGCTAGTTGAGAACAAGTTCTCATTTGCAACTGCGACCTGGCCAAGATAAGGCATAGCAGTGTGAACAGACAACACAGAGTTACACATGGAGTAAACAATTAACAAGTCAATAACACAGTAGAAAAAAGGGGAGTCTATATATACATTGTGTGCAAAAGGCATGAGAAGGTAGGCAAATAATTACAATTATGCAGATTAACACTGGAGTGATAAATGATCAGATGGTTATGTACAGGTAGAGATATTGGTGTGCAAAAGAGCAGAAAAATAAATAAATAAAAACAGTATGGGGATGAGGTAGGTGAAAATGGGTGGGCTATTTACCAATAGACTATGTACAGCTGCAGCGATCGGTTAGCTGCTCAGATAGCAGATGTTTGAAGTTGGTGAGGGAGATAAAAGTCTCCAACTTCAGCGATTTTTGCAATTCGTTCCAGTCACAGGCAGCAGAGAACTGGAACGAAAGGCGGCCAAATGAGGTGTTGGCTTTAGGGATGATCAGTGAGATACACCTGCTGGAGCGCGTGCTACGGATGGGTGTTGCCATCGTAACCAGTGAACTGAGATAAGGCGGCGCTTTACCTAGCATGGACTTGTAGATGACCTGGAGCCAGTGGGTCTGGCGACGAATATGTAGCGAGGGCCAGCCGACTAGAGCATACAAGTCGCAGTGGTGGGTGGTATAAGGTGCTTTAGTGACAAAACGGATGGCACTGTGATAAACTGCATCCAGTTTGCTGAGTAGAGTGTTGGAAGCCATTTTGTAGATGACATCGCCGAAGTCGAGGATCGGTAGGATAGTCAGTTTTACTAGGGTAAGTTTGGCGGCGTGAGTGAAGGAGGCTTTGTTGCGGAATAGAAAGCCGACTCTTGATTTGATTTTCGATTGGAGATGTTTGATATGAGTCTGGAAGGAGAGTTTGCAGTCTAGCCAGACACCTAGGTACTTAGAGATGTCCACATATTCAAGGTCGGAACCATCCAGGGTGGTGATGCTGGTCAGGCGTGCGGGTGCAGGCAGCGAACGGTTGAAAAGCATGCATTTGGTTTTACTAGCGTTTAAGAGCATTTGGAGGCCACGGAAGGAGTGCTGTATGGCATTGAAGCTCGTTTGGAGGTTAGATAGCACAGTGTCCAAGGACGGGCCGGAAGTATATAGAATGGTGTCGTCTGCGTAGAGGTGGATCAGGGAATCGCCCGCAGCATGAGAAACATCATTGATATATACAGAGAAAAGTAATTGGTGAACCAGGCAAGGCAATCATCCGAAAAACCGAGGCTACTGAGTCTGCCGATAAGAATACGGTGATTGACAGAGTCGAAAGCCTTGGCAAGGTCTATGAAGACGGCTGCACAGTACTGTCTTTTATCGATGGCGGTTATGATATCGTTTAGTACCTTGAGCGTGGCTGAGGTACACCCGTGACCGGCTCGGAAACCAGATTGCACAGCGGAGAAGGTACGGTGGGATTCAAGATGGTCAGTGACCTGTTTGTTGACTTGGCTTTCGAAGACCTTAGATAGGCAGGGCAGGATGGATATAGGTCTGTAACAGTTTGGGTCCAGGGTGTCGCCCCCTTTGAAGAGGGGGATGACTGCGGCAGCTTTCCAATCCTTGGGGATCTCAGACGATATGAAAGAGAGGTTGAACAGGCTGGTAATAGGGGTTGCGACAATGGCGGCGGATAGTTTCAGGAATAGAGGGTCCAGATTGTCAAGCCCAGCTGATTTGTACGGGTCCAGGTTTTGCAGCTCTTTCAGAACATCTGCTATCTGGATTTGGGTAAAGGAGAACCTGGAGAGGCTTGGGCGAGTAGCTGCGGGGGGGGGGGGGGGGGGGGGGGGAGCTGTTGGCCGAGGTTGGAGTAGCCAGGCGGAAGGCATGGCCAGCCGTTGAGAAATGCTTGTTGAAGTTTTCGATAATCATGGATTTATCGGTGGTGACCGTGTTACCTAGCCTCAGTGCAGTGGGCAGCTGGGAGGAGGTGCTCTTGTTCTCCATGGACTTCACAGTGTCCCAGAACTTTTTGGAGTTGGAGCTACAGGATGCAAACTTCTGCCTGAAGAAGTTGGCTTTAGCTTTCCTGACTGACTGTGTGTATTGGTTCCTGACTTCCCTGAACAGTTGCATATCGCGGGGACTATTCGATGTTAGTGCAGTCCGCCACAGGATGTTTTTGTGCTGGTCGAGGGCAGTCAGGTCTGGAGTGAACCAGGGGCTATATCTGTTCTTAGTTCTGCATTTTTTGAACGGAGCATGCTTATCTAAAATGGTGAGGAAGTTACTTTTAAAGAAAGACCAGGCATCCTCAACTGACGGGATGAGGTCAATGTCCTTCCAGGATACCCGGGCCAGGTCGATTAGAAAGGCCTGCTCACAGAAGTGTTTTAGGGAGCGTTTGACAGTGATGAGGGGTGGTCGTTTGACTGCGGCTCCGTAGCGGATACAGGCAATGAGGCAGTGATCGCTGAGATCCTGGTTGTAGACAGCGGAGGTGTATTTGGAGGGCCAGTTGGTCAGGATGATGTCAATGAGGGTGCCCTTGTTTACAGAGTTAGGGTTGTACCTGGTGGGTTCCTTGATGATTTGAGTGAGATTGAGGGCATCTAGCTTAGATTGTAGGACTGCCGGGGTGTTAAGCATATCCCAGTTTAGGTCACCTAACAGAACAAACTCTGAAGCTAGATGGGGGGCGATCAATTCACAAATGGTGTCCAGGGCACAGCTGGGAGCTGAGGGGGGTCGGTAGCAGGCGGCAACAGTGAGAGACTTATTTCTGGAGAGAGTATTTTTCAAAATTAGTAGTTCGAACTGTTTGGGTATGGACCTGGAAAGTATGACATTACTTTGCAGGCTATCTCTGCAGTAGACTGCAACTCCTCCCCCTTTGGCAGTTCTATCTTGACGGAAGATGTTATAGTTGGGTATGGAAATCTCAGAATTTTTGGTGGCCTTCCTGAGCCAGGATTCAGACACGGCAAGGACATCAGGGTTAGCAGAGTGTGCATGAGCAGTGAGTAAGACACACTTAGGGAGGAGGCTTCTGATGTTGACATGCATGAAACCAAGGCTTTTTCGATCACAGAAGTCAACAAATGAGGGTGCCTGGGGACATGCAGGGCCTGGGTTTACCTCCACATCACCCGCGGAACAGAGAAGGAGTAGTATGAGGGTGCGGCTGAAGGCTATCAAAACTGGTCGCCTAGGGCGTTGGGGACAGAGAATAAGAGGAGCAGGTTTCTGGGCATGGTAGAATATATTCAGGGCATAATGCGCAAACAGGGGTATGGTGGGGTGCGGGTACAGCGGAGGTAAGCCCAGGCACTGGGTGATGATGAGAGAGGTTGTATCTCTGGACATGCTGGTTGTAATGGGTGAGGTCACCGCATGTGTGGGGGGTGGGACAAAGGAGGTATCAGGGGTATAAAGAGTGGAACTCGGGGCTCCATTGTAAACTAAAACAATGATTACTAACCTGCACAACAGTATACAAGGCATATTGACATTTGAGAGAGACATACAGCGAGGCATACAGTAATCACAGGTGTTGAATTGGGAGAGCTAGCTAAAACAGTAGGTGAGACAACAGCAGCTAATCAGCTAGCACAACAACAGCAGGTAGAATGGCGATTGATTAGGCAGAGAGGGTCGGATTAACTACACACAGAGCCTAAGTGCGGCTGGGGCCGACAGATAAAACATAAACAAGCAGAATGGATTACCGTGATTAATGGACAGTCCAGCATGCATCAGCTATGTAGCCAAGTGATCAGTGTCCAAGGGGCAGCGGTGGATGGGGCAGGGAAGCTGGACTGGCGAGTGTTATCCAGGTTAGAAAACTAACAATGACTAAATAGCTTGTAGCCAGTTAGCTGGTTAGCTTCTGGAGGTTCTTGAGTGTGTTCTAAAAATGTAAAGATAATAGCGGTTCCGTATCACATTGGGTGAGGCAGGTTACCGGAAGGTATAAACAAATAAAAAATCGAAAAGGGATAGAAAGTAAATATGGGTTCAGTGAGTGTTTGGGACGCGGCGATTCAGATGGTTAGCAGGCCTGTGCTAACAAGCTAACAGTTAGTATACGGTGCTAAACACGGTAGCAGTTAGCGGACCGGGCTAAACAAGCTAGCAGTTAGCAGGCCGAATTTGCAAGCAAGGAGATAGCAAGGGCTAGAGAGTTAGCCTTTGGGGACGTCGCGATGGGGGGAGTCTGTTTATTCCTCTTCATGCGGTGACATCGATGGACCGGTCGTGGGTCTGAATATTGTAGCCCAGGAGCTCAAAATTTTCCGTTTGCGATGGGAATCCGGGGATGAAAAATAAAAATAAAATAATAAATAGGTCCGTTATGCTCTGGTTAGAGTCGCGTTGTTCGAACTGGCAAGAGCTTTCCGAGCTAAAGGTTAGCTGATGACCGGTTAGCTGAAGACCGCTAGCAATGTTTTGCTGAAGCTGGTAGTTAGTTGGCTAGCTTCAGTTGAGGGGTTCCAGATCCGAAGTAAATATAAATACTTTAGGAAAAATAGCTACGTTGGGTGAGGCGGGTTGCAGGAGAGTATTTAGAAGAAGTTGAGGTTCAGCAAAAAGTTTTAAAGATATGTGAAGAAAACAAACGATATATACAATATATATATACAAGGGACACGAAACGACAACACGTCCTACTGCTACGCCATCTTGGATTGTGTGCCTTGTATATATTTAGCAGATTAGCAGATTGACACTGGAGTGATAAATGATCAGCTGGTCATGTGCAAGTAGAGATACTGGTGTGCAAAAGAGCAGAAAAGTAAATAAATAAAAACAGTATGGGGATGAGGTAGGTTAATTGGGTGGGCTATTTACCGATGGACTATGTACAGCTGCAGCGATCGGTTAGCTGCTCAGATAGCAGATGTTTAAAGTTGATGAGGGAGATAAAAATCCCCAACTTCAGCGATTTTTGCAATTCGTTCCAGTCACAGGCAGCAGAGAACTGGAAGGAAAGGCGGCCAAATGAGGTGTTGGCTTTAGGGATGATCAGTGAGATACACCTGCTGGAGCGCGTGCTACGGGTGGGTTTTGCCATCGTGACCAGTGAACTGAGATAAGGCGGAGCTTTACCTAGCATGGACTTGTAGATGACCTGGAGCCAGTGGGTCTGGCGACGAATATGTAGCGAGGGCCAGCCGACTAGAGCATACAGGTCGCAGTGGTGGGTGGTATGAGGTGCTTTAGTAACAAAATGGATGGCACTGTGATAAACTGCATCCAGTTTGCTGAGTAGAGTATTAGAAGCTATTTTGTAGATGACATCGCCGAAATCGAGGATCGGTAGGATAGTCAGTTTTACTAGGGTAGTTTTGGAGGCGTGAGGGAAGGAAAGGAGGCTTTGTTGCGGAGTCTGGAAGGAGAGTTTACAGTCTAGCCAGACACCTAGGTACTTATAGATGTCCACATATTCTAGGTCGGAACCATCCAGGGTGGTGAACGGTTGAAAAGCATGCACTTGGTTTTACTAGCGTTTAAGAGCAGTTGGAGGCCATGGAAGGAGTGTTGTATGGCATTGAAGCTCGTTTGGAGGTTAGATAGCACAGTGTCCAAGGAAGGGCCAGAAGTATACAGAATGGTGTCGTCTGCGTAGAGGTGGATCAGGGAATCGCCCGCAGCAAGAGCAACATCATTGATATAAACAGAGAAAAGAGTTGGCCCGAGAATTGAACCCTGTGGCACCCCCATAGAAACTGCCAGAGGACCGGACAACATGCCCTCCGATTTGACACACTGAACTCTGTCTGCAAACTAGTTGGTGAACCAGGCAAGGCAGTCATTAGAAAAACCGAGGCTACTGAGTCTGCCGATAAGAATATGGTGATTGACAGAGTCGAAAGCCTTGGCCAGGTCGATGAAGACGGCTGCACAGTACTGTCTTTTATCGATGGCGGTTATGATATCGTTTAGTACCTTGAGCGTGGCTAAGGTGCACCCGTGACCGGCTCGGAAACCGTACACCCGTACACCCGTTCTTAGCGGAGTTTGGTCGTTCAGTATCTCACTGTAATGTATATATCATCTATACAGATGCATTTGAACTCGGAAGAAACAGAGAGAAAATAGCTCACATACGCTCTGCGTTCATCTCTCGTTCACTCCCATGTCTATCCAACTCCCACCCAGCATTGATACTGCTTTGTACACAGATAACATAACCTGTATTGTGGTAATGTCAAAACTAGACACTGTACTCTTACTGCACAGGCAAGGTAAGAGAGCACTGGGTTTGACTGGAACAGTCCCTATTTCTTGTGTGTGTGTGTGTGTGTGTGTGTGTGTACTGTATGTTCAATGTTTAATGGAAGTCGACAGTGTTTGAGGCTGCAGTGCAGAACGTGTCTGAGTTAGGGATGTTTCTCTGAATATCTGAGGCATTTCTCTTCCTTCGCTCACAACAGAAGAACCAGCAAGCAGATTGTGTGTGTGTGTGTGTGTTTATATGTGTGTGTGTGTGTGTGTGAGAGAGAGAAAATCCATCACATTCCAGCCCAACTGACCTTGATCTGCTACAACACCAAATTGAAAGCAGCAAGAAGACACACACACACACACGCACACGCACACACACACACACGCACACACACACACACACACACACACACACACACACACACACACACACACACACACACACACACACACACACACACACACACACACACACACACACACACACACACACACAGTCAGCCTGTTTCTATGACTGGTGTCTGAATCTCTACATCAGTGAGCAGCCCCGCAACAAGATCAAAGAGCCGCTTTGAGTTTCGAGATCATTGCCGTGGATACAGTATCTTGTGGCCCTGGAGATTTGTTTTGTAGCTCTTCACCCCTCCACTAACAAACCAATATACTGTACACACCATCTGAAGCCTCTCTCCTCTCCTATTCTCCTCTCCTTGTTGTGCTCCCAAGGACACATGCATAAAATAAAGCATCTGTCAGTCAAGTACCTGATTTTTATTTTATGTTATGGGAGCTCAGTGTGTCATTTTAAAATGATGTATTTTTTTATAAAGGTGAGTTAATGTTGAGCATGTTTATGTAGAGCTGTGTGTGTGTGTGTTTGGTTTCTTGGGCGCTCTATGATTGTGAGTTGGTCTCAGCGATAGCTAATAGGTAAGCAGGGAAGCAGATGATCAATGCGGTGAGGACCTTGGCCCTGTAACTACAGGCACTGTTTGATTTTTCCAGCCCTCCCCTGGCAATTTCCCTAGTGGATGTGCGCAGCCTTGGCTCATAGACATAGATTTTCTCTGGGAGGTGCCATTTTGTCTGATGGTAGGGGTCAATTTAGTCAATGCCCTTGACTTGTACACAGTCACAGGAGGTAAAAAAAGAAGAAGAGAGAACACCCACACTCCCCCTCCCTATTCTATGTGTTGTTCACTCGTCTCTCTCTCTTGTTCTTTTTTCCACACACACACACATTGTCCTTATTAGCATAGGCAAATTTAACCCACTTTACTACAGTAACTTCTTGCTGAAAGGGCTGACATTTAAATGGAGCAGCCGAGCGATAACATTTACCTTCCGCTATGCTTAAATGTGTCTTAGACTGTGAATGAATTTTTGGTGTTAGCAGGATTGTTGTGTGTAGTAGTGTTTGTAAATGTGTGTGTGTGTGTGTTGCACTCAGTGTGGCATTTATCAGAGCCATAATTCTGCTTTCGAATGCTGGCCTTGCGGTCGAGACTAGGGTTGGATATTTTTGGAAACTTTCGAAGTTTACCTGTAAACTATCTGAATTTTGGCATCTTTCAAGTATTAGATTTTCTGTTAATTACCAAAATTACCGGTAGCTTTGCCACCCCTTGACGAGACGCATCACATCCTGTGGAACAGGAAATCCATCACCCTGATGCCGCGACCCATGGGTCGCCACGACGACCAAGTGGGCAGGGACCTCCCTGTCACACACTTCCCCACAGACAGCCAATCTCTCGTTTGATTGATAGATGGCGGTGGCAAATCAGGGACAGCTGCAGCCTGGCAGTTGAGTGTTGGGTGATTTATGGGCAAATAGGAAGAGTTTTTTTCAGACCCGAGTATTTGGGTGAGTTTATTGTGCAGGAGGAGGGATTATGGAGAAACTGTAGACCTATAAGTGTCCTTATAAAATATGTAAGTTTGAACCCTAGCTGGTTTAATAAGGTGAGAGAGAGAGAGAGAATCCACCTTGAAGAAAAAATCTCTGACTCCTCTCCTCCCCTTTCTCTCTCTATTTCTCTTTCTCTCTCTGTCTCGGACGGTGTTAATCTTGAGTAGACTTATAGTTGGCTGAGTTTGTTGTGCAGCAATGATGAGGTAAAGGTCGACTAATTTCTCCCTCAATCCCCACTATCTTCCCCATCTCATTATGCCTCTTTGTGTGTGTACATATTTCACTATACATGTGAGTACCAGAAGTTTAGGGTGTGGTCTGGGCAGACACGGAGAGGGAATGAAGAGACAGAAGAATGTGCAATCAAGAGGGATAGAGAGCAGTTGCTTCGTGTGGTATCTCTACCTGAAATACATGATCCAAGTGACTGATAGTTGGTATTCAGCAGTCATAAAAGTAGGCCTTATTTACTTTGAAGAACTACTAAATAGTGATTAATTTGCAGCAGCTTTATAGAGATGATGAATTGGAATGAAATAATAAAGTAATCAAATAAAACAAATGTAATATACACAACTGGAATATTGTATTCAAGTAATGTGAATAAATGATGGATAATAAGTGATAAACAGTAATGGCCGGTCACTACCATCATGGGACTTTTATTAATTGTTTTATTCTGTGTTGTTACAGCATTCAGCCCACATAATGCATAGTTAATTTAATTTAATGTTTAATGTTTAATAATTTAATTTAACATCGGAAGAATCCCGGGACATATTCCAGTCTGTGCTTGCCAAACAGTCCTGTAGTTTAGCATCTGCTTCATCTGACCACTTTTTTTATAGACTGAGTCACTGGTGCTTCCTGCTTTAATTTTTGCTTGTAAGCAGGAATCAGGAGGATAGAATTGTGGTCAGATTTACCAAATGGAGGGCGAGGGAGGGCGTTGTACGCGTCTCTGTGTGTGGAGTACAGGTGATCTATAATTTTTTTCCCTCTGGTTGCACATTTAACATGTTGATAGAAATGAGGTAGAACTGATTTAAGTTTCCCTGCATTAAAGTCTCCGGCCACTAGGAGCGCCGCCTCTGACTGAGTGCGGTCTTAGTGCCAGCATCCATTTGTGATGGTAAATAAGCAGCCACAAAAAGTATAGCTCTCTTGGCAAATAGTGTGGTCTGCAGTTTATCAAAATATACTCTACTTCAGATGTGCAAAATCTTGAGACTTCCTTAGATTTCGTGCACCAGCTGTTGTTTACAAATATGCACAGACCGTCCCCCCTGGTCTTACCGGAGTGTGCTGTTCTAGCTAGCCGGTGCAGCGTACATCCCGCTAGCTGAATATCCATGTCATCATTCAGCCACGATTCCGTGAAACATAAGATGTTACAGTTTTTGATGTTCCGTTGGTAGGATATACGTGATCGTACCTCATCTAATTTATTGTCCAATGATTGCACGTTGGCGAGTAATATTGACGGTAACGGCAGCGTTCTCACTCGCCTTCTGCGGATCCCTACGAGGCAGCACGCTCTGTGTGGGATGTTAACTGGGATGTTGGCCTTGCTGGGCGTTCGAAAATATGTCCTGTGCCGAGGTGAGTGATCGCTGTCCTGATATCCGGAAGCTATTTTTTTGCCATAAGATGTACAAAATAAGTTACAAATAACGTGGGGAAAAAAACACATAATACCACAATTGGTTGGGCGCCCGTAAAACTGCTGCCATTTCTTCCGGTGCCAATACTAAACAGATCCGCGTACACGCCGAGTTTATCTTTGCATGTTGGTTGTGTTTTCCTCCCGGCTGACTGGACTTTTCTCGAGGCTGTTTGTGAAATCACAGTTTTCATTTTAGAAACCCTGTTTGATCTCTTGTTCTGTCTGACTCTCTCTGGTCCTCTCATCTTTGATTGGTCAGATCTCTCTGCTGGTGCATGCCCTTTGACCTGGTTCCCAAAGGAACACTTACCGAGGTGGAAGACATACTTGACAAAAACTCACTCCATCAATTTTCCCCTCCTCATCACCTCCTTTAAAGTGTCTCAGCGAGCAGACACAGAGCAGACTGGCTGACCTGCTGTGCTGTCATCTGATCCATACATGTGTGTGTGTGTGTGTGTTTGTTTGCACATTTTTGCGTGCGTGCATGTGTGCTCCTGTCAGATATACAGGTAACAACCAAAATAAGTACCTTACTGTGATTGTTTTCAATTACAACGGTCAAAATTCAAAAGGCACTCGCACATTTGAGCTATCTTTGTTGCCAGGTGCATTGTAACAGTTGTATCAATTGAATAACATGAGAGAAAAGAGAAACCTGCACGCTGCTCTTGCTAGAATCACTGTTCTTTGTTAAGCTTCATGTATCGGCCTCAAGGCCTCCGTCAGAGCTCTTTTTGAATTAAAATGGTGAAAAAAAAAACTAAAATAGCTTCTTAGCAAAGGGAAAATTCTCAAGCAAGAATTTTGCTAGGACTGTCTGGGAGTGGTCTCATTGTGGAGGGGAAAAGTTAAAACTAGCAGTTATTGACAGAGGTTTGGTACTCTCTTATTGGTCCATTGAGTAATGTACCACATAGGGATGTCACCATGGAAGGCCAAAACTCCTTCCTACCAAAATGAGCTGAAATTTCAGGTGGTATTTTCAAGCAGCTCTTACACTAAAAGGGCACTATCATACTGTTCACAATTTCACAGTATTATTCCATCCTCACAGTGTGTAAATATATATTAAAAACACAGGAAAAGCATGTTTTTGACTGCACTGGGCATTTAAGCAATTAACATCCCATCATGCTTAGGGTCATGTAAAAAAATACCACGTTGCCCATTATGTTGGCTACCATAGCTAGAAGAAGAGATCTCAGTGAGTTTGAAAGAGGGGTCTCAAAGGAGCATAGGGGTTTAATTAAAGTGGAGATGCTGAAAAGAGGAGGAGAGGAGTGGAGATGCTGAAAAGAGGAGGAGAGGAGAGGAGTGGAGAGGCTAAAAAGAGGAGGAGAGGAGAGGAGTGGAGAGGCTAAAAAGAGGAGGAGAGGAGAGGAGTGGAGAGGCTAAAAAGAGGAGGAGAGGAGAGGAGTGGAGAGGCTAAAAAGAGGAGGAGAGGAGAGGAGTGGAGAGGCTAAAAAGAGGAGGAGAGGAGGAGTGGAGAGGAGAGGCTGAAAAGAGGAGGAGAGGATTGGAGAGGAGAGGCTGAAAAGAGGAGGAGAGGAGGAGTGGAGTGGAGATGCTGAAAAGAGGAGGAGAGGATTGGAGAGGAGAGGCTGAAAAGAGGTGGAGAGGATTGGAGAGGAGAGGCTGAAAAGAGGAGGAGAGGATTGGAGAGGAGAGGCTGAAAAGAGGTGGAGAGGATTGGAGAGGAGAGGCTGAAAAGAGGAGGAGAGGATTGGAGAGGAGAGGCTGAAAAGAGGAGGAGAGGATTGGAGAGGAGAGGCTGAAAAGAGGAGGAGAGGATTGGAGAGGAGAGGCTGAAAAGAGGAGGAGAGGATTGGAGAGGAGAGGCTGAAAAGAGGAGGAGAGGAGGAGTGGAGTTGAGATGCTGAAAAGAGGAGGAGAGGAGTGGAGATGCTGAAAAGAGGAGGAGAGGAGTGGAGATGCTGAAAAGAGGAGGAGAGGAGAGGCTAAAAAGAGGAGGAGAGGAGGAGTGGAGAGGAGAGGCTGAAAAGAGGAGGAGAGGAGGAGTGGAGAGGAGAGACTGAAAAGAGGAGGAGAGGATTGGAGAGGAGAGGCTGAAAAGAGGAGGAGAGGAGGAGTGGAGAGGAGATGCTGAAAAGAGGAAGAGAGGATTGGAGAGGAGAGGCTGAAGAGAGGTGGAGAGGATTGGAGAGGAGAGGCTGAAAAGAGGAGGAGAGGATTGGAGAGGAGAGGCTGAAAAGAGGAGGAGATGATTGGAGAGGAGAGGCTGAAAAGAGGAGGATTGGAGAGGAGAGGCTGAAAAGAGGAGGATTGGAGAGGAGAGGCTGAAAAGAGGAGGAGAGGATTGGAGAGGAGAGGCTGAAAAGAGGAGGAGAGGATTGGAGAGGAGAGGCTGAAAAGAGGAGGAGAGGAGTGGAGTTGAGATGCTGAAAAGAGGAGGAGAGGAGTGGAGATGCTGAAAAGAGGAGGAGAGGAGTGGAGAGGAGAGGCTGAAAAGAGGAGGAGAAGAGGCTGAAAAGAGGAGGAGAGGAGTGGAGAGGAGAGGCTGAAAAGAGGTGGAGAGGATTGGAGAGGAGAGGCTGAAAAGAGAAGGAGAGGATTGGAGAGGAGAGGCTGAAAAGAGGAGGAGAGGAGGAGTGGAGTGGAGATGCTGAAAAGAGGAGGAGAGGAGTGGAGAGGCTAAAAAGAGGAGAGGAGAGGCTGAAAAGAGGAGGAGAGGATTGGAGAGGAGAGGCTGAAAAAAGAGGAGGAAAGGGGGGGAGAGACTGAAAAGATGAGGACAGGATTGGAGAGGAGAGGCTGAAAGGGGAGGAGAGGATTGGAGAGGAGAGGCTGAAAAAAGGAGAGGAGAGGGTGAAAAGAGGAGGAGAGGATTGGAGAGGAGAGGCTGAAAAGAGGAGGAGAGGAGGAGTGGAGATGCTGAAAAGAGGAGGAGAGGAGTGGAGATGCTGAAAAGAGGAGGAGAGGAGTGGAGAGGCTAAAAAGAGGAGGAGAGGATTGGAGAGGAGAGGCTGAAAAGAGGAGGAAAGGGGGGAGAGACTGAAAAGAAGAGGAGAGGATTGGAGAGGAGAGGCTGAAAAGAGGAGGAGAGGATTGGAGAGGAGAGGCTGAAAAAAGGAGAGGAGAGTGTGAAAAGAGGAGGAGAGGATTGGAGAGGAGAGGCTGAAAAGAGGAGGAGAGGAGTGGAGAGGAGAGGCTGAAAAGATGAGGAGAGGAGAGGAGTGGTGAGGAGAGGCTGAAAAGAGGAGGAGAGGAGTTGAGAGGAGAGGCTGAAAAGAGGTTGAGAGGAGTGGAGAGGAGTGGAGAGGCTGAAAAGAGGAGGAGTGGAGAGGAGAGGAGTGGAGAGGAGAGGCTGAAAAGAGGAGGAGAGGAGTGGAGAGGAGTGGAGAGGCTGAAAAGAGGAGAGGAGTGGAGAGGAGTGGAGAGGAGAGGCTGAAAAAAGGAGGAGAGGAGTGGAGAGGAGAGGCTGAAAAGAGGAGGAGAGGAGTGGAGAGGAGAGGCTGAAAAGAGGAGGAGAGGAGTGGAGAGGAGTGGAGAGGCTGAAAAGAGGAGGAGAGGAGTGGAGAGGAGAGGCTGAAAAGAGGAGGAGAGGAGTGGAGAGGAGTGGAGAGAAACACAGTGATGCAGATCTGCAGTAACAATAGAACAATAGTAAGACAACTTTTCTGAATCTCTCCAGAACTCCTGGCCTAATATTGAAGCCCACAGAGTATCACTGTCACCTGTGTGTTAGCGCGTGTGTGCGGTCATATTTCCCCCCGGATTTGGGCTACTTTTTCTCTTCCACTGACTTTTTCTCGACTTCTTACTAACTAAAGTATATTCTACATACCGTATAAGGAGTGTGTGTAGACTAGTGAATAAGGAGTGTGTGTAGACTGTAGTGTATAAGGAGTGTGTGTAGACTAGTGTATAAGGAGTGTGTGTAGACTGTAGTGTATAAGGAGTGTGTGTAGACTGTAATGTATAAGGAGCGTGTGTAGACTAGTGTATAAGGAGTGTGTGTAGACTGTAGTGTATAAGGAGTGTGTGTGTAGACTGTAGTGTATAAGGAGTGTGTGTAGACTAGTGTATAAGGAGTGTGTGTAGACTGTAGTGTATAAGGAGTGTGTGTAGACTGTAGTGTATAAGGAGTTTGTGTGTAGACTGTAGTGGATAAAGTGTGTGTGTGTAGACTGTAGTGGATAAAGTGTGTGTGTGTAGACTGTAGTGGATAAAGTGTGTGTAGGCTGTAGTGGATAAAGTGTGTGTGTAGACTGTAGTGGATAAAGTGTGTGTGTGTAGACTGTAGTGGATAAAGTGTGGGTGTGTAGACTGTAGTGGATAAAGTGTGGGTGTGTAGGCTGTAGTGGATAAAGTGTGTGTGTGTAGACTCTAGTGGATAAAGTGTGTGTGTGTAGGCTGTAGTGGATAAAGTGTGTGTGTGTAGACTGTAGTGGATAAAGTGTGTGTGTAGACCGTAGAGGATAAAGTGTGTGTGTGTAGACTGTAGTGGATAAAGTGTGTGTGTAGACCATAGAGGATAAAGTGTGTGTGTAGACTATAGTGGATAAAGTGTGTGTGTAGACTGTAGTGGATAAAGTGTGTGCGTAGACTGTAGTGGATAAAGTGTTTGTGTGTAGACTGTAGTGGATAAAGTATGTGTGTGTGTAGACTATAGTGTATAAGGAGTGTGTGTGTGTAGGCTGTAGTGGATAAAGTGTGTGTAGACTGTAGTGGATAAAGTGTGTGTGTGTGTAGGCTGTAGTGGATAAAGTGTGTGTGTGTAGGCTGTAGTGGATAAAGTGTGTGTGTGTAGGCTGTAGTGGATAAAGTGTGTGTGTGTAGACTGTAGTGGATAAATTGTGTGTGTGTAGACTGTAGTGGATAAAGTGTGTGTGTGTAGACTGTAGTGGATAAAGTGTGTGTGTGTAGGCTGTAGTGGATAAAGTGTGTGTGTGTGTAGACTAGTGGATAAAGTGTGTGTGTGTAAGCTGTAGTGGATAAAGTGTGTGTGTGTGTAGACTAGTGGATAAAGTGTGTGTGTGTGTGTGTGTGTAGACTGTAGTGGATAAAGTGTGTGTGTGTAGACTGTAGTGGATAAAGTGTGTGTGTGTAGACTGTAGTGGATAAAGTGTGTGTGTGTGTGTGTGTGTAGACTGTAGTGGATAAAGTGTGTGTGTGTGTGTGTGTGTGTAGACTAGTGGATAAAGTGTGTGTGTGTAGACTGTAGTGGATAAAGTGTGTGTGTGTGTAGACTTTAGTGGATAAAGTGTGTGTGTGTGTAGACTTTAGTGGATAAAGTGTGTGTGTGTGTGTGTGTGTGTAGACTAGTGGATAAAGTGTGTGTGTGTAGACTGTAGTGGATAAAGTGTGTGTGTGTGTAGACTTTAGTGGATAAAGTGTGTGTGTGTGTAGACTTTAGTGGATAAAGTGTGTGTGTGTGTGTGTGTGTGTAGACTAGTGGATAAAGTGTGTGTGTGTAGGCCACATGTGCTTCTTCTGATGTAGGAAGGCACATCAAGTCCCTCTGGCTTTATTGCCACTGGTGGTCTTTTCTGCTTCTGTACTCACTCTCTCTGTGTGTGTGGTGTGTGTGTGTGTGTGTGTGCGCGCACGTACAGTATACAGTATGTGATTCTGAGACAGAATACTGTATCTAACATTTATTTTCTCTTTCTCTTTAATGTCTTCTCTGCTCCCCGTTCCTTGATGCTGCACAGGTAAGTCTTGACTTTATAAAACACCTCTAGCACCTTAAGAAATACTTCAACTCAATGTTCAGCACTCAACACACTACACTATGCATCCATCCAGTCAGCTGCAGGATATGCCGTCCAAACATGTTCTGAATCTAGATCTGTTAATAATGAGGTCATGGTTCCAGGCTAGTGCTCTGCTTCATACTCCTGCATCCTAAGAATAACGAGCTACTTAGCCTTCCTGTAAATATGGAACAGGCAGTCTCCTCTCCGGGAGGACAAGGCTCGGCTGAAGAATGGGTTTCCATGTGGTCCGATAAGTTATCAAAGAGAGTGACCACACCTTCCTTTAATTTATAGACGAACAAGGAGAGGGAGCCAGAGAGAGGGAGAGTAGTCAGAGAAAGACTAGGATGACTGCTTCATTGCCCAAACTTTTAAATAATGAAGTCAAATAATTATTTCAGGAGAAAAACATTTGTCAGTGAGGGTATGAACGAAACATTGGGCAAACAATTGGACGACAATGGACAAAATCAAAACAAACGAGCAAATGGAAGAGGAAAGAAGTGCCAGAAATGGAAGAAAAGTCAGATGAAGGAGGGGAAGAGTGAGGGCAACATATTATGTGGAGAGATTGAATCAGTGACCTTGGGATGATTTATCAGTGAACAACAGAAACAGAGAAACACTAACCCGGTACATCCTCCAATAGGGATGATGTTACATCATCCTTGTGTCACAAACAGGAACAACAAGGCAGGGTTGTCTCCCTTCTCTTCCTCCTGTCGAATCTAGCTCTCTCCTTCCCTCCCTTGTCTCATTACCTTCCCTTTATTTTTTCCCCTCTATCTGTGTCCCCTCTCTTCGCCTATCTCTTTCTCTTACTTCCTCTCTCCCGACTCTCTCTACTCCCTCTCCCTGACCCCCCCTTCTCTCTGTCCCCTCTCTCCACCTATCTCTTTCTCTTACTTCCTCTCTCCCGACTCTCTCTACTCCCTCTCCCTGCCCCCCCCTTCTCTCTGTCTCCTCTCTTGTTCCCTCCTGCCCTCTCCTTTCTGAGAGGAGGGTAATGGAATTTGACTGCATGTCTAGAAAGCCCAGTGTTAGAGCAGGATTTACTACTAATAGGCAAGGACAGTGTGACCTAAGCTGTGTGTGTGTGTGTGTGTGTGTGTGTGTGTGTGTGTGTGTGTGTGTGTGTGTGTGTGTGTGTGTGTGTGTGTGTGTGTGTGTGTGTGTGTGTGTGTGTGTGTGTGTGTGTTTGTGTGTGTCAGAGTACAAGGAAGTGTGTGTGTGCCCACTTAGACAAAGACAACTAAGTGCTTTGGACAAGACCTGTAATAAATAGTATCAATTATACATGACACAAAACCCTCACCCTCACTCCGGCCTTTACACGTGCATGGGTGCTTACCCCACACACACACACACACACACACAGATTAGCACCAAAGTTATTTTGACCTTTATGGCTACATCCTCTCTGTTGAGTCTTCTGGGAGCTAATTGGGTACAAAGTTATTATTGTGATATTTTCCTCTGCCTTTCACACACTACGCTACGCACAAGCGTACACACACACTCGGTGCTCTAATTTACCCAGTGAGTTTACACGGCGACCCAGAAAACCAATCAGGTTGTTGATGACAGTATTCTTTTTCTGTTGCTTTGTCTTTGTCTCTCTGAGAGTAACCTAGACCACATTCCTTAAAGTGTTGCTTAAATCCCCCGTGTAAGGACTGTCACATGGAATATATTATTATAAGGATAGGAAACAGCTCTAGTTTATTGGGACACATCCACATTGGTGCTTTAGGGGTTCTCCATTAGGTGCTTTCCATAGGATGTCAATTAACTAAAACTATTGAACAAGCAGCGAGCACGGTTAGAACAAGCAGAGAGCATGGTTAGAGCAAGCAGAGAGCATGGTTAGAACAAGCAGAGAGCACGGTTAGAGCAAGCAGAGAGCATGGTTAGAACAAGCAGAGGGCACGGTTAGAACAAGCAGAGAGCACGGTTAGAACAAGCAGAGAGCATGGTTAGAACAAGCAGCGAGCACAGTTAGAACAAGCAGAGAGCACGGTTAGAACAAGCAGAGAGCACAGTTAGAACAAGCAGAGAGCACAGTTAGAACAAGCAGAGAGCACGGTTAGGGCAAGCAGAGAGCACGGTTAGAACAAGCAGAGAGCACGGTTAGAACAAGCAGAGAGCATGGTTAGAACAAGCAGAGAGCATGGTTAGAACAAGCAGAGAGCACGGTTAGAACAAGCAGCGAGCACAGTTAGAACAAGCAGAGAGCACGGTTAGAACAAGCAGAGAGCACAGTTAGAACAAGCAGAGAGCACGGTTAGAACAAGCAGAGAGCACGGTTAGAACAAGCAGAGAGCACAGTTAGAGCAAGCAGAGAGCACGGTTAGAGCAAGCAGAGAGCACGGTTAGAGCAAGCAGAGAGCACGGTTAGAGCAAGCAGAGAACACGGTTAGAACAAGCAGAGAGCACGGTTAGAGCAAGCAGAGGGCACGATTAGAACACAGGGTCATGTTATTTAAGCCTCAGCTATAGATTCTCTCTTTCCTCTCTACTCCTATTCTCTTCTCTTCCCCTCTGCTTGTGGAGTCCCTCATTGCTCCACACTGCAGACGCTGTGTGCTTCAGTACAGAGAGTAAGATGTTATTTCTGATTGGCTCTGTCATTTTTAAAATTTTTATTTCACCTTTATTTAACCGGGTAGGCCAGTTGAGAACAAGTTCTCATTTACAACTGTGACCTGGCCAAGATAAAGCGAAGCAATGCAACACAAACAACCACACAGAGTTAAACATGGAGTAAACAAACATATAGTCAATAAAACAATAGGAAAAAACTATATACAGTGTGTGCAAATGATGTAAGATTAGGGAGGTAAGGAAATACATAGGCCGTAGTGGCGAAGTAATTACAATTTAGCAATTAAACACTGGCGTGATAGATGTGCTGAAGATGAATGTGCAAGTAGAGATACTGGGGTGCAAAGGAGCAAAAATAAATAAATAACAATATGGGGATGAGGTAGTTGGATGGGCTGTTTACAGATGGGCTATGTACAGATGCAGTGATCTGTGAGCTGCTCTGACAGCTGATGCTTGAAGTTAGTGAGGGAGATATGAGTCTCCAGCTTCAGTGATTTTTGCAATTCGTTCCAGTCAACGGCAGCAGAGAACTGGAAGGAAAGGCAGGGCCAGGCTAGGGCCAGCCAACGAGAGCATAGAGGTTGCAGTGGTGGGTAGTATATGGGGCTTTGGTGACAAAACGGATGGCACTACATCCAATTTGTTGAGTAGTGTTGGAGGTTATTTTATAAATGACATCTCCGAAGTCAAGGATTGGTGGGATAGTCATTTTTATGAGGGTATGTTTTTCAGCATGAGTGAATGATGCTTTGTTGCGAAAATAGGAAGGATTTGATTTTGGATTGGAGGTGCTTAATGTGAGTCAGAACCTTCCAGAACCTTGGACGGGCGGGCAGGTGCGGGCAGCGATCGGTTGAAGAGCATGCATTTAGTTTTACTTGCGTTTAAGAGCAATTGGAGGCCACGGAAGGAGAGTTGTATGGCATTGAAGCTCGTCTGGAGGTTAGTTAACACAGTGTCCGAAGAAGGGCCAGAAGTATACAGAATGTGTCGTCTGCGTAGAGGCATTAGAGGATCTATCACAGGCTGTTAAGATCAGACAAGTTGAGTGTTATGATATCGTCCTATGCACACAGAGCAGAACACACACACCTATACTATTGAACTCTGTACTACTGTCTACCTCGTTCTCTCTCTTCTCTCAGACACACATGCACACACTTAAACACTATCACTTAACACAATCCCAACAAGATTTCCGATGAGAAGCACTATGCAACTGGATGTGAGTCTTCCTCACACCCTCTGCCGTCTGTTTATACTGATCCTCCGTGGAACAATAAGCACACTGACCTTTCAGTTCTCTTCTCTCTGCTGGAGACGCCTCATGGTGAGTCGGTGTGTGTGTGTGTGTGTCTGTATGTCAGGGCTACTGAAACCGTGTGTATGTTTCCCTTCATGGTGTGTGTGTCTACCTTGAAGCAGTGTTTAATGTGTGTGTGTGTTATAAGTGTATAGCTGCTTGTATTACTTCTGTATGTGTGTGTTTGTGTGTTTGCCGTGTATGTGTGTTTCTAGTCGGGTTGGAGCGGAGAGACATACTCTAATCCCTCTCCATTGTGTTAGTGCACGAAGCGCTATCTCTTGTTATCAGCCTCCCTCCCTCCGCACGCCGCCCCCTCCACCACAACTAAACGCAAACACAACACTTAACCGGCTTAACTTGTAAGACTCTCCGCTTGTACCGGGTGGGAGGCGGGAACGAGGGATGGAGAGAGGGACTGAAGGGATGTAGGGAAGGAAGGATGGGGAGAGGGACAGAGGAATACCGTGAAGGAAGGACAGAGGGATTAAATTAATTGAATTAAAGAATTAGAGGGATGGGGCCTCCCGAGTGGCGCAGTGGTCTAAGGCACTGCATCGCAGTGCTAGCTGTGCCTACTAGAGATTCTGGGTTCAAGTCCAGGCTTTGTCACAGCCAGCTGCGACTGGGAGAGCCAAAAGGGCGGCGCACAATTGGCCCAGCGTTGTCCTGGTTCGGGGAGGGTCTGGCCAGCAGGGATGTCCTTGTCCCTTCGTTCACTAACAACTCCTGTGGCGGGCCGGGCGTAGTGCACGCTGACACGGTCGCCAGGTGTATAGTGTTTCCTCCGCTTCTGGGTTAAGTGGGCATTGTGTCAAGAAGCATTGCGGCTTGGTTGAGTTGTGTTTCGGAGGGCACGCGGCTCTTGACCTTCGCCTTTCCCGAGTCCGTACAGGAGTTGCAGCGATGAGACAAGACTGTAACTACCAATTGGATAGGACAACATTGGGGAGAAAAAGGGGTCAAAATAAAAATATGTATTTTGAGGGAGGGAGGAATATAGTGAGAGGGCAAAGAGAGATGCAGAGAGAGATGCATGTAGGAATGGAGGGATGAAAGGATGCAGCCTGGTCCACACTTTGTGCTCTATTCTAGTCTAGGGTTTGGTGATATGTTGATAAGCAGGAGGGAGCTAATTTAGCCCCTGCATGGGGTTTCCTTGGCTGTTGATAGTTTGAGTAATTCCCTTCATACCCCTGTTCCTTATCTCTGATCATTTGCAAGATTACTGATCATGGCCAGGGTCAGTTTAGCTTAATGCCTTAGCCTCTCTCTCTCTCCCTCCCTCTCTCCCTCTCTCTCTCTCCCTCTCTCTCTCTCCCTCCCTCTCTCCCCCTCCCTCCCTCCCTCTCTCCCTCCCTCCCTCCCTCCCTCCCTCCCTCTCTCCCTCCCTCCCTCCCTCTCTCCCTCTCTCTCTCTCTCTCTCTCTCTCTCTCTCTCTGTCTCGTCTCTCTCTGTCTCTCTCTCTCTCTGTCTCTCTCTCTCTCTGTCTCTCTTTCTGTCTCTCTCTGTCTCTCTCTCTCTACCTTTCTCTGTCTGTCACTCTCTCACCCCCCCTCTCTCTCTTTCTCTCTCCGTCACTCTCCTTCTCTCTCTTTCCTTCAATAATAACAAACGCCAACATGGGTTTTGACTTTTGAACCATACACAAACATTATTACATTTATGTAAAGTAAATTCATAATGTTTGTACTTATGTCAAGAACACTTAGCTCTGAGTATAAGCAAGTGCAAGCAAGCGAGCTGCGACGAGGTTGGTCTATTGGTTCAGCACTTTCAAGATGGACACCGACAGAAATCCAGATAGATTCTGATGGAGAGAGAGAGACGCAGTTTAGCCCACCAGACAGAGAGACACTTTGAAGTATTTTAAGAGGCCTATCTGGTCTGAAAAGGAAGGAAAATACAATCATGAGGGCCCACTTTTATAGACAATGTACCGACACATAGACGGCGCATTCCGCAAACAAAACAACTCTCGCAACATCAACTGGAATTACATGGGTCTGTAACTGAACTTTCGCTCTCTCTCTCTGAGACAGTGTTGTTAGTGTCTGATAGTTTCCGTTTAGTGTCTGTGTTTATAGTGTTTCTAATGTTTCTAGTGTCTCTCTGTCTGTCTCCCCTGACTGCTCTGAACAGCTCCAAGGTTGTCGGTGTTTTTGGGGGAGCCCGCTGTTGTCTTTGAAGATGCAGAGACGACACATAACACTGTTTTGACAACACTGTTTTGACAACACCGTTTGTGTGTGTGTGTGTGTGTGTGTGTGTGTGTGTGTGTGTGTGCCGAAAGTGTTTTGTTGCGTGCGAAGTGCTCCTGACGAAAAGCATTGATCAATCAACAACTGCTGTTTTGCCTCTCAGGGTGACGGCACAAGCCCAGATGGCATCGCACTGGAGGCACACACATACACACACACAGAAAAAAACAATCGGTTGCCACCATGATTCCCTGCGATATCGACTTGATTCTACTGTCATCACACCTGTCCTCCCCTCACTCGCCCTTCACTTCCACCAACCTAATTACTATATCCCACCTTTCTTAACACCACCTCTGTAACTATCACTCTCCTCAACCCCGCCACCGCACACACACGCACGCGCACGCACGCACACACACACACACAAAAGTGAGCTCAAAGTGCCAAAGCCCCTCCAGAATTACACACAACTGGAAAAAATCCAATCATTGCCCTGTTGGTAATATTAGCATTTTGATTACAATTCCAGTCAGGTTTGATGATGATGAAGTCGATTATGATGATCCTAATTGTTGTGATGATGATTGTGCTGCTGATTTACTCTGCTTATTGACGTAGTGGGATCTCAGTTGAACATCTCTCATTGGGCTCTCTGTATTCTGGTCATTCTCCTGTCATTAACCAGACGTAGCAGTTGTGTAACTCTGACTAGGGATGCTATGACACAAATCTAAATGAGAGAGAGGGGCGTGACAAGAGAGTGTGACAAGAAAAAAAATATGAAAAGGGTGTGTGTGTATTGAAGCAGGAGTGAATGAAATGACTATTAGCTGTTCGTTATTGCGCCGGCAATGCGATATCTCAGACAAATCACGCATTCACACACGTGGTTGGTGGTACACATGCGTACACACACACACACGCACACGCACGCACACACACACACACACACACACACACACACACACGCACAGCCTCTCTAAGGTATTTACGTGCAGTAAAGATTTTTTTAAATCTCACATAATTTACTGTCATGAGAGAGAGAGAGACCCACCGGTTGCCCTCTAGGTTATAGAGAGCTGGTAGTCCCATCCACCAAACTAACAGGTGTGAAATATGGAAGAGACTCAGGGGGTTTACTTATTTGGTATAGAGCAGATGTAACCCACTCTATTAAATTAGTCAAAACAGGAACATTTTACATCTGGCTAGAAATAAGGACATCTTATCAAAGAAAGATGTCCTTGTGTGCTAACTACTGTATGTCCCCCCCAGAGAATCCTCATACTTTAACACTCCCCATACTTCTCCATCCTAGAGGGGGATATCAACCTTTTCCAGGCCCAGGGACGTGTACTAGTCTGTGGCGACCTAAATGCCAGAACTGGACAAGAACCTGACGCTCTTTGCACACAGGGGAACAACCACCTACATGGAGGTGACAGCATTCCCTCCCAAATATGCCCCCCTAGACACAACTATGACAAAACAACCAACAAAACTGGGTCACAACTCGTGCAGCTCTGTCACATGCTGGGTCTGTACAGTCAATGGTAGGATTTGAGGGGACGCTTTTGGTAGGTACACCTATAGCTCATCCTTTGGCAGTAGTACTGTAGATTAATTTATCACTGACCTCAACCCAGAGTCTCTCAGAGCGTTCACAGTCATCCCACTGACACCCCTATCAGATCACAGCAACGTCACGGTCTACTTAAACAGAGCAATACTCAATCATGAGGCATCAAAGCCAAAGGAACTGTATAATATTAAGAAACGCTATAGACGGAAGGAAAGTAGAAACCTACCAAAAAACAGTTAGGCAACAACAACAAATGAAATCCCTTTTAGCCAACTTCCTGGACAAAACGTTTCACTGTAATAGTAAAGGTGTAAACTTGGCAGTAGAAAACCCAAACAGTATATTTGAACTTGTAGGGAAAAAATGAGGAGGAAGGGAAGTGCTGCTAAGGTACACAATAGTAGATTTAGGTAGACAGAAGGTGCTCTTTGGTAAAAGGGGTGAATTGGTTATCAAAAAGTAAGGAGGACCAAGGCACTCTTCATTTAATTAATTAAATTTCCTTTATTTGTATGGAATGTTCAATAGAAACAAAGTTAAAAAAAATCCGACGCGTTTCGGCTGCATGGCCTTCGTCAGGGTGTGCAGACGAAACGCAACAAAAAGTGATGCACGCCAGCAAAGCCACAACACAACACTAAACGATACATGAATTGCACTATAACGATGACAAACGGTGCCTACAAACTGTTAGGACTACATAAAGCTCTCCCAACAGCAGAGCTGTCCTTTCAGCACCATGGAGTGAATCCTTACCACTGTTACACCTGGCTATCAGAGGAGCCTTGTCTGGCAGGGAAACAGTTCATTCAGCCTCATTTACTAACTTTCTAAACACATAGCTGATATTGCTGACTTGCTTTAACAAATGTGGTTTCTACTGACTCCTTGTGGATTTGTGTAAGTCGATAAGAACCTCATTCTCTTTCAGTAATAACAAATGTGTTTTGACTTTTGAACCATACACAAACATTATTACATTTATGTTCAGTAAATTCATCCTGTTTGTACTTATATCAAGAACACTTAGCTCTGAGTATAAGCAAGTTCACGAGGGTCCACTTTTTTTTTTATAGACAATGTACCGGCGCATTCTGCGAACAAAACAACTCTACAATATCAACTGGAATTACATGGGTCTGTTACTGAACTTTTTGTTGAAAACAAAGGCATAGGATGGGCAAGAAGTGATGGATAGATGGACATATCATTTGGACCGGTCAGTTCCCCATTTATAACAATAATAATTATAGTCTATAATAATAGTCTACTTTCCTAAAAGTCTCCAACGCACAGATTCCGCGCTTGAGGTGCGACGACACTGTGATTGATAGTATTTACATTGTATACGTCTCTGGAACAGATTCCCATTCGCCTCCAACTGAGCTCACCATATTGTCCCAGCTGACAGCTGTCACAACGTTACAATGGCTGCCACCAACACCGGATAGAGACAACAGCTATGTTCTCCCTGGACCCTGGGGAGAATGCTCTGACGCGAGGACAGGAGTTGGTAGAAAACGTACCAGTGCCCTCGCTTGTAAATACTTCACCGCGTATGCATCCTCAAAGCTCCCTCTGCCAAAGACGGCTATGAGAGTGAAATCAGAACACATTTTGAAAAAATAAGCCAAATGCTGATACATTTGAGCTGGTAGTTGAGTGTTTGGCATATAGCCGGTGTCTTACTAGAGGTGTGTTTGAGGGAAAAGCCTGGGTAATGATAGTAGATCCTAGATTTGGATGTGATCCCTTAGTCTGAGTTTGTCATTAATTTGCCACTGACATGGTACATAGGAGTATAGTAGATCTGATGGCTGAATGTGTGTTGATGGTGTATTCTGAGCGATTGCTAAAGTCCCGAGGATGTTAATTCAAAACCAAATCAAGTTTCAAGTTTTAATGTCACGTGCACAAGTACAGTGAAATGCCTTTCTTCCGAACTCTAAACCCAACAATGCAATAATCAGTATGGTTCTAAAAAATAGCATAAGGTAGAAAACAAAAACACATGAGAAATAAGAAATAAGGCAAACACGAGAAAGTGAGACGTTATATACAGGGTCAGTTCCAATACCATATTTACAAAGTGCAGGGATACTGGAGTGACAAGGGTAGATATGTACAGAGGTACGATTACTAGGGATCAGGATATATGATAAACAGAGTAGCAGCAGCATAAATAAAGATTGTATGTGAGTGTATGTGCATGCTATGTGTGTGTTGGGACTGTCAGTGTGGGCACATCTGTGGAGTCCTGTGAGTGTGCGTAGAGACAGTGCAAAGGGTCAATGCAGATAGTCCTTGTAGCCATTTTGTTAGCTATTTAGAAGTCTAATGGCTTGGGGTTGGAAGCTGTACAGGAGCCTGTTGGCGTCAGACTTGATGTACCGGTACCGGTTGCCATGCTGAAGCAGAGAGAACGGTCTATGTTTTGGGTGGCTGGAGCCTTGAGCGATTTTCCAGGCTTTCCTTTCACACACCGCCTGATATAGAGGTCCTTGATAGCAGTTTATTGATCACATCTTATTGGTCACACACACAGATTTGCAGATGTTATCACAGGTGCAGTTAAACGCTTGTTTCTAGAGTGCAGTAATACCTAGCAATAAAAACACTAATCAATACGCATATAATCCAGAAAGATAAGGAAATTAAGAAATATCAGAACGAGCAATGTCAGAGACCGGAATATAAATATACAGTATATACATATAATGTGTATAAATATCTAAACATGTGTAAAGGCAGTATGGACAATATATGAATAGAAAAGGGTGTGTACAGCAGGAGTTACACATTGAGTTTTGCAAAACGTGAGAAACACCTGCTCTTTCCATGACATAGACTGACCAGGTGAATCCAGGTAAAAGCTATGATCCCTTTTTAATGTCACTTGTTAAATCCACTTCAATCAGTGTGGATGAAGGGGGGGGGGGGGGGGACAGGTTAAATAATGATTTTTAAGCCTTGAGACAATTGAGACATGGATTGTGTGTGTGTGTGCCATTCAGAGGATGAATGGGCAAGAATAAATATTTAAGTGCCTTTGAACGAGGTATGGTAAATAGATGCCAGTTGCACTGGTTTGAGTGTGTCAAGAACTGCAACGCTGCTGGCCTCCAGAAATAAAAGCTTCTACTATTTGTGGGTGTGACACCTGCTCCTGTTGTCTGCTGCACTGCTGCTTGGATTCCACCTGGCGATCTGTTCACCGTCTGCCCTGGTTGTCTCCCCCTTATATATTACATTTTTGTCTTGTGCAAATTTGATATTTTGCTATTTGCCTCATGACTCCTGCATGCTTTGTTGACTATGACATTTCTTTACCCAACTGTGGGACAGACTATGACCTCTCTGTTTTACAGACTGTGTTCGTGATGGCTGCTCAGTGAAATGACCTGACCTGATTTGTCAAAGACGCTTGCTAAAATACTTTAATGAGCAAGCCTTCCTTCATGAACTGGACCCCTGTGAAATGGTATAGAATCAGCTTGGTCCCCTCTGTCGAAGACGCTTAGACCTTCTTTTTTGATATTTTCAGTGGTATTGTTAATTAACAAACACGCGTCCATAAAGAAAATGAGAATTAAAAACAGGTTCAGCCTCTGGTTCGACCGTGATGTTGCAGAGTTACTCCACCTCAAGAATTGCATTTGGCAAAAGGCTCGGCACACGCATACTCAGGCTGACTGGCAAATGAAAAATAAGTGCACTCAGGCTATCCGGAAGGCCAAAGTTAGTTACTTTAAGGAGCAGTTCTCTCTCTGACGGTCTAACCCCAAGAAGTTCTGGAAAATGGTTAAAGACCTGGAGAATAAACCCTCCTCCTCACAGCTGCCCATGTCCCTTAAAGTTGATGATGTGGTTGTTACTGACAAGAAGCACATGGCTGAGCTCTTTAATCACCACTTCATTAAGTCATGATTCCTATTTGACTCAGCCATGCCTCCCTGCCCGTCCAACATTTCCTCATCTCCCACCCCTTCTAATGCGAATATCCCTGATGCTTCGCCCTTTTTTTCCCCTGCCCCGCTACAAAGTTTCTCCTTGCAGGCAATCACTGAGTCCGAGGTGCTAAAGGAGCTCCTGAAACTTGACCCCAAATCACCATCTGGGTCAGATGGTTTAGACCCTTTCTTCTTTAAGGTTGCTGCCCCAATCATCGCCAAGCCTATCTCCGACCTTTTTAACCTGTCTCTCCTCTTTCAGGAGGTTCCCATTGCTTGGAATGCAGCCACGGTTCATCCCCTATTTAAAGGGGGAGATCAAGCTGATCCTAACTGTTTTGCCTAACTATTTTGCCCTGTTTATCAAAAAGCTTTCTTGATGTCTACAGTATTCTCTCTGGTATGCAATCTGGTTTCCGCTCAGGTTATGGATGCGTCACTGCAACCTTAAAGGTTCTCAATGATGTCACCATTGCCCTTGATTCTCCGCAATGTTGTGCTGCTATTTTTATTGACTTGGCCAAAGCTTTAGCTTCGGTAGACCATTCCATTCTTGTGGGCCGGCTAAAGAGTATTGGTATCTCTGAGGGGTCTTTGGCCTGGTTTGCTAACTACCTCTCTCAAAGAGTGCAGTGTATAAAGTCAGAAATCTGCTGTCTCAGCCACTGCCTGTCACCAAGGGAGTACCCTAAGGCTCAATCCTAGGCCCCATGCTCTTTTCAATTTACATCAACAACATAGCTCAGGCAGTAGGAAGCTCTCTCATCCATTTTTATGCTGATTATACAGTCTTGTACTCAGCTGGCCCCTCCCTGGATTTTGTGTTACATGCTCTACAACAAAGCTTTCTTAGTGTCCAACAAGCTTTCTCTGCCCTTAACCTTGTTCTGAACACCTCCAAAACAAAGGTAATGTGGTTTGGTAAGAAGAATGACCCTCTCCCCACAGGTGTGATTACTACCTCTGAGAGTTTAGAGCTGAGGTAGTCACTTCATACAAGTACTTGGGAGTATGGCTAGACGGTACACTGTCCTTCTCTCAACACATATCAAAGCTGCAGGCTAAAGTTAAATCTAGACTTGGTTTCCTCTATCGTAATATCTCCTCTTTCACCCCAGCTGCCAAACAATCCCTGATTCAGATGACCATCCTACCCATGCTAGATTACGTCAACATAATTTATAGATCGGCAGGTAAGGGTGGTTTCGAGCGGCTAGATGTTCTTTACCATTCGGCCATCAGATTTGCCACCAATGCTCCTTATAGGACACATCACTGCACTCTATACTCCTCTGTAAACTGGTCATCTCTGTATACCCGTCGCAAGACCCACTGGTTGATGCTTATTTATAAAATCCTCTTAGGTCTCACTCCCCCTATCTGAGATATCTACTGCAGCCAGCATCCCGGAGTCGCCTATTCACTGTTGACGTTGAGACTGGTGTCGAGACGTTAATTGCCAAGATCTTCAATTTCTTGGTAATTTCTTGCATGGAACAGCCTCCATTTCTCAGAACAAGAATAGACTGACGAGTTTCAGAAGAAAGTTCTTTGTTTCTGGCTATTTTGAGCCTGTAATCGAGCCCAAAAATGCTGACGCTCCAGATACTCAACTAGTCTAAAGAAGGACAGTTTTATTGCTTCTATAATCAGCACAACAATTTTCAGCTGTGAAAAATAATTTGTTATTAACTGACTTGCCCAGTTAAATAAATGTCAAATAAATACAAATAAATAAAAACCCTCTGGAGGACCCTGCAGTTGTGGATGGTGTAATTGCCGTAGCAGGCGGTGTTACAACCCATCAGGATGCTCTCAATGGTGCATCTGTGAGGGTCTTAGGGGACTAGCCAAATTGCTTCAGTGTCCAGAGGTTGACGAGGCGCTGAGGTTTGAATACATTAACACGCATCCATCCCTCTTTTCAGTTAATCCCTAATCTATCACAACTGGATTGGTGTCAACACAGGTTTCAATGCATAGCTTTCACCTATCCAGTCATAGAAGATCAGTGATGACATGCATTCATGATACACAGATAGAACAACGCGTCAGATATTCCACTGGGTGTATAAATGTGAAGTATCCGCTTGGCGTTTCCACTCGCTACCAAATGTGATAGTGAGAGGAAGCCCAGTGGCCGGCAATGAAACATTTGATCTCAATACAGTTTTCTATTCCCAAAACTAGAATCTGTTATGAACAGAGTGGACAACAATTTGTAGACTTTAGCCTTTGCAAAACATTGCGTTGTTTAGAAGGAGTGCAAAGGCGAATTGAGTTATTGCACACTTGCACTTCAGAGTAGGCGTTCCCTAGCGGAAACATGCAAATGAATGCTAGAACAGCTCGTGCTAGCTCGTGCTTGACTCTGCCCACCTCCTTGCTTGTTCTGCCTACTATGACTCATTTGTTCCCCTTGGAAATTGGTGATCTTGGGTTAGTTAAAAATCTTTATTCAATTTATTATTCAAACTGTGCTCTATGGGGGACCATGATATGAAACGGACTCGTTCAGTGTAAGCTTTTTGATGGATGGCCTGTTCCGTTGTTGTTGTGTTGTGATGATGTGTGTGGAATAGTTTTTTTTCTTCTGCTGGGCAGCTGGAGTGGCTTGTTATGATGTGTGGAAAAGGGGGCTTTTAGTATGCTGCAGGAGTGTCTCGTTTTTATGATGCGTGTAAATAGGGACTTTACTGGTATGCAGCTGGCCTGTCTCCTTGTGACAATGCGTGGAAATAGATTATTTTATGGAACATCATCCTTTGTGCAAAGCTAAGAACCCTCTTCATGAGGTAGAAAATTCAGAAAATACCCTTTTTCTACTGACATTACCAAGAAACAATTGAATGTATACGTTTTGCTGATATCGCAAAGGAACAATAGAATATTATATTTTTCTCTGACATCCCATAGAAACAATGGAATATAACCTTTTTTGCTAACATCACATGGAAAACAATGTAATGGTACCCTTCTCTCTGACATCACAATGGAACTGGGAGTAACACAGGCATTTCCATGGCAACTGTAACCGTGGCTCCTACTCAGGCCCTCGTCTCACCTTTGCGGGTGAAGCCAGGACTTCCTCGTCCAATCAGAGCCCGGAGAGGTTGGTGGGAGTGGCCTATCCCCAGGGGTGCTCATTATAGCCCTGTAGGGAGGGAGGGAGGGAGGGAGGGAGGGAGGGAGGGAGGGAGGGAGGGAGAGAGAGAGAGAGAGAGAGAGAGAGAGAGAGACCCCCCCCCCCCCCCACTGGTTGCCCTCTAGGTTACAGAGAGGTGGTAGTCCCATCCACCTACCAGGTGTGAAACATTGAAGAGACTCGGGGGGTATGCTAATTTGGTATAGAGCAGACCTAACCCACTCTATTAAATGATTCAAAACAGGAACATTTAACGTCTATCTAGAAATTAATAAGAAAATGATCTCAACAGATATAAATGCCCTCATGTGTGCTACCTATATACCCCCAATAGAATCCCCATACTTTAACGATGACAGCTTCTCCCTCCTAGAGGGTGGTGCATTTCATGCAGACAACCTACGAAAATGAACAACAGTGACAAATGGTTTGATGAAGAATTTTAAATAATTTAAAAACCTAAGATAGAAACCCAGAAAACCTAAGCCTTCACTGTGGTGAATCACTAAAACAATACAGAAATACACTACGGAAAAATAAGGAATAGCATGTCAGAAGTCAGCTCAATGTAATTGAAGAATCCATAGAATCCAACCACTTCTGGGAAAATTGGAACACCCTAAACAAACAACAACACAAAGAGTTATCCATCCAAAACTGAGTTGTATGGATAAATCACGTCTCCTATCCTTTTGGCTATATAACAAAGAACAAACAGCATGATCAAATATAAATCTTAGAATCAACTATTAAAGTCTACCAGATCCCACTGGATTCTCCAATTTCATTGAATGAACTACAGGACAAAATATCCTAAATGAAATGATAAAATATACAGACCACAAGTTCCAATTGGCTATACTTAATCTCTTTAACATCATCCTTAGCTCTTGCATCTTCCCCAATATTTGGAACCAAGGACTGATCACCCCAATCCACAAAAGTGGAGAGAAATGTAACCCCAATAACTACAGTGGGATATGTGTAAACAGCAACCTTGGGAAAATCCTCTGCATTATAATTAACAGCATACATTTCCTCAGTGAAGCCCATGTACTGAACAAATGTCAAATTGGCTTTTTACCAAATTAGCATACGACAGACCACGTAATTACCATGCACACCTAACTGACAAACAAACAAACCAAAACAAAGGCAAATTGTTGATTTCAAAAAAGCTTTTGATTCAATTTGGCATGAGGGTCTGCTATGCAAATGGATGGAAAGTGGTGTCGGGGGAAAAGCATACTACATTATAAAATCCATGTACACAAACAACAAGTGTGCCATCAAAACTGGCAAAAAACCACACATTTCTTTCCAAAGGGCCGTGGGGTGAGACAGGGATGCAGCTTGAGCCCCACCCTCTTCAACATATATATCAACAATTTGGCGAGGGCACTAGAACAGTCTGCAGCACCCGGCCTCACCCTACTAGAATCTGAAGTCAAATGTCTACTGTTAGCTGATGATCTGGTGCTTTTGTCCCCAACCAAGGAGGGCCTACAGCAGCACAGATTCTGTCAGACCTGGGCCCTGACAGTAAATCTCAGTAAGATAATAATTATGCTGTTCCAAAAAAGGTCCAGTTGCCAGGACCACAAATATAAATGTCATCTCGACACCATTGCCCTAGAGCACACAAAAAACAAAAATAAAGTGCATTCGGAAAGTATTCAAACCCCTGGACTTTTTTCACATTTAGTTGCTTTACAGTCCTATTCTAAAATGTATTAAAAAAAATATATATATATATTTTTTTTTTTCTCAAATTGTGTAAAAACGATGTGCAAATAGTTAAAGTACAAATTGTGTTTGTTCTTCACTGGTTGCCCTTTTCTTGTGGCAACAGGTCACAAATCTTGCTGCTGTGATGGCATACTGTGGTATTTCACCCAATAGATATGGGAGATTATCAAAATTGGAATTGTTTTCAAATAATTTTGGGGTCTTTGTAATCTGAGGGAAATATGTGTCTCTAATATGGTCATGCATTTGGCAGAAAGTCTAGCTCAGTTTCCAGCTCCTTTTTTGTCAGTGTGCACATAGCCTGTCTTCTCTTGAGAGCCAGGTCTGCCTTCAGCGGCCTCTCTCACTAGCAAGCCTATGGTCACTGAGTGTACATAGTCAAAGCTTTCCTTAAATTTGGGTCAGCCACTGTGTACAGTACTCTCTGTAGGGCCAAATAGCATTTCAGTTTGCTCTGTTTTCTTGGTAAATTCTTTCCGATGTGTCAAGTAATTATCTTGTTGTTTTCTCATGATTTGATTGGATGTAATTGTGTTGCTCTCATGGGGCTCTGTGGGGTCTGGTTGTGTTTGTGAACAGAGCTCCAGGACCAGCTTGCTTAGGGGACTCTTCTCTAGTTTAAACTCTCTGTAGGTGATGGCTTTGTTATGGAAGGTTTGGGAATCGCTTCCTTTTAGGTGGTTGTAGAATTTAACGACTCTTTTCTGGATTTTGATCATTAGCTGGTATCGGCCCTGCATGCATAATTTGGTGTTTTACGTTATACACAGAGGATGTTTTTGCAGAATTCTGCAAGCAGAGTCTCAATTTGGTGTTTGTCCCATTTTATGAACTCTCTCTCTCTCCCTGTCTCTCTCCCGCTCTCTCCCCCCTCTCCCCTCTCCCCCTCTCCCTCTCTCTCTCTTCCCACTCTCTCCTCCCTTCTCTCTCCCCTCCCTCCCTCTCTCTCTCCCACCTTATCCCATTCTCTCTCTCTCTCTCTCTCTCTCTCTCTCTCCCTCCTCTCTCTCTCCCTCCTCTCTCTCTCCCCTCTCCCCTCTCCCCTCTCCCCCTTCTCTCTCTCTCTCTCTCTCTCTCTCTCCCCCCTTCTCTCTCTCTCTCTCTCTCTCTCTCTCTCTCTCTCTCCTTATCCCATTCTCTCTCTCCCTCCTCTCTCTCTCTCCCCTCTCCCCCCTTCTCTCTCTCTCTCCCTCCTTATCCCATTCTCTCTCTCTCTCCCTCCTCTCACTCCCCTCTCCCCATTCTCTCTCTCTCTCTCTCTCTCTCTCTCCTCCCTTCTCTCTCCCCTCCCTCCCTCTCTCTCTCCCTCCTTATCCCATTCTCTCTCTCTCTCTCTCTCTCTCTCTCTCTCTCTCTCTCCCTCCTCTCTCTCTCCCCTCTCCCCTCTCCCCCTTCTCTCTCTCTCTCTCCTTATCCCATTCTCTCTCTCTCTCCCTCCTCTCTCTCTCTCCCCTCTCCCCCTTCTCTCTCTCTCTCCCTCCTTATCCCATTCTCTCTCTCTCTCTCCCTCCTCTCACTCCCCTCTCCCCATTCTCTCTCTCTCTCTCTCTCTCTCTCCCTCCTCTCTCTCTCCCCTCTCCCCCCTTCTCTCTCTCTCTCCCTCCTTATCCCATTCTCTCTCTCTCTCCCTCCTCTCACTCCCCTCT
This sequence comes from Oncorhynchus mykiss, assembly GCF_057628025.1. Classification (NCBI taxonomy): domain Eukaryota; kingdom Metazoa; phylum Chordata; class Actinopteri; order Salmoniformes; family Salmonidae; genus Oncorhynchus; species Oncorhynchus mykiss. The sequence goes on along the minus strand of NC_143035.1, from coordinate 8,523,121 downwards.
CCCCATTCTCTCCCCTCTCCCCCTTCTCTCTCTCTCTCTCTCTCCTTATCCCATTATCTCTCTCTCTCTCCCTCCTGTCACTCCCCTCTCCCCCATTCTCTCTCTCTCTCTCTCCCTCCTCTCTCTCCCCTCTCCCCTCTCCCCCTTCTCTCTCTCTCTCTCCTTATCCCATTCTCTCTCTCTCTCTCTCTCCCTCCTCTCTCTCTCTCCCCTCTCCCCCCCTCTCTCTCTCTCTCTCCCTCCTTATCCCATTCTCTCTCTCTCTCTCTCTCCTTCCTCTCACTCCTCTCTCCCCATTCTCTCTCTCTCTCCCCTCTCCCCCTTCTCTCTCTCTCCCTCCTCTCTCTCTCTCCCCTCTCCCCCTTCTCTCTCTCTCTCTCTCTCTCTCTCCATACCCCATTCTCTCTCGCTCTCCCTCCTCTCTCCCCCTCCCTCCCTGTTCTCTCCTTTCCTTTGTTTCTTCAATGTGTTAATCTCTCCCAGGATCCCTCAGCTGTATGGCTGTAAATCCAGATCTATAGGGGTATGTCTGTCAGTGTGCGAGGCTGTGGATTGCTTACTGGGCAGTCTCAGAGATCACCTCCATTGCTCCTGTGAGGCTTTATAGGCTAATTACTGGGCTGCTGTGTTAGCAACTCAGCCCTTTTACCTCCAACACTCTCCTGTCTCTTTCACCACAGGCCTCTTATAGACACGCTTGTTTTACCACCGGCTCTTATGCTACCAACCTCTTTACTACCACCCCATTTACCACTAGTCTGTCGACTACCTCCACGAGCAACACCTTTAATCCCAAGCTTTATTACCAAGCCCATGTACTAGCACTGCACAGCAGGCCTGGGGAGGGGGCTGGGGCTAGTATGGAAGGGGCAATAAGTAGGCGGTTGAAGCCAAAGGCTAGGAAGATTAGCTTTCGTCTGTCGTGGCAGGGGATGCTGGTGACTAGCCTAGTGGCTCCAACCAACTGAGCCAACGGAACCACTGGGACCATTGGATCAGATAGGATTAGCTCTTTTGACTCTGAAGCCATCGTTTTCTGACACGCGTCAGCACAGCCGTCTGTGTGCGGGTTTAAAGGTTAGGGTTAGGGGACTAAGTCATGGCTGCACTGGTAAGCCCTGTCGTGATCCTTATACTCTCTACTGTAAGTCTAGCATGTGTCAACTGTAAGGGTGGGGTTTGGCGGTGTGTGACATTATCTGACTTCAGATGTTGTCTTTCTACCAGTTGTCTTCCTCTCTCTTTACCTGTCTCCACTCTCTCCTTTCTCGCTCTCTGCCTCTTTCATTCCTCTCGTTCTCTCGCCACCTTTCTCCACCTCTTCAATCTCTACTCCCCCCTCCCCTCCTCTTCCCATTCTTTTCTCTTTCTGCCTCTCTCAATTTCTCCCTCCCTCCACCAGCCTCAGCCTGAGTAAGCCTTTTAGCGTCTCGTGGGATTGTGTGAAATGAGATCACTGCTCACAGCTGCTGTGGGTGGCAGAGCAGTGGCACAGCCCGCCGTATGTGTGTGTGTTTTGTGTGTGTGTGTGTGTGTGTGTGTGAAGTGTTGGAAATCTACACTGCCTTTGATTAGGGGTTGTTACTGTGTATGATGTTGTGTTGTATTGACCACCTTCAATACCCTGAAACACCATTCTGTTTCATTTACGGATGTAGAATCTTAATTTGATCACCCTGTTGCAGGAGAACTTTCCTGTAATGCAGGAAACTATAAACTGGTAGTGTTTTTGAGGTTTTAAAAGTCTTAAGTATATCATTTCCACTTAAGAAAAATACCCCTACAAAGATGTCCATTAATTATAATCCACATAATAATTTGCATTTTCTGTTGCTGCACTATTTGTTTTGCTGTAGAAAACTGGCTCAAATTAAGATCCCACATCTGTGGGTTCCCACTGGGCACACGCTGATTGAATCAACGTTTTTTCCACGTCATTTCAACAAAATTATGTTGAACCAACGTGGAACAGATGTTGAATTGACGTCTGTGCCCAGTGGGTCGTCTGTGTTTGTAGCAGTCTCGCTGTGTGTATCTGTATGTTTGAGTGTGTATCTAATGAATGTTTGTTTCTCTCGTTACCTTTCCCCAATCTTCTCCTCTCTTTCTTTTATCTCTCATCTTTCATTCTTTCTTTGTCTTCACGTTAATTGCCTTTCGTGTAGGCTAGGTGGGTGGCTGACTCTTACACGCCCCAATGGGGAGGGTGGTGGTGGGGTGGGGGGTGACGACAATGATATGCTGACGCTGCTAGTCTCTTATCTTCTCTGTGAGTTCGCCTTGAGTCGTTTTTGTTCCTCAATCCTCCATTGCACAGCAAACAGGAATACAATGGAAGCTCTGACACACACACACACACACACACACAGACAGACCCCCTTTCCCTGGGAAATGTATATTAGTTTGTGTAAATAGCAGTGTGCCGCTCGGATTGATTTTCTGTTTCCCAATTTGCTCTCCTAACAAATGCGTAATCTCTTTCTCTCTCTGTGTCGTTGATCACACTCTTCCTCTGGAGGAAGGAGGAGGCGGAGGGGGATAAAGGGATGGAGGGAAGGAAGGGTGATTAGGAAGGTGAACAGGACGAGGAAGGACAGCTCACTGACTATTTTCTCATCCCAGAGTAAATCACACACTCGCACGCTTCCAGACACAGTCATACTCAACATTACCTTTAGTTTCAATTATACACACTGACTAGTATTATCCTGTCCGTCTGTAAACACTTGCATAGACACACACATAAACACACCTAACTCCCACAGAACCATTCACCCAGAGACAAAACAGACTTCACATAAACTCAAGAAGAGATAATCCCACACAGTTAAAGATGCCACAGAAAACACAATAATACTGTACATTGTGGAAAGTTTACAGAGGAAACTTGGCAGCAGCCTGTAGTGGGTGTGCTGTCTGCATTAATTAGACTCATTTAGCATTTGGGAAGGCTGAGAGAAGAAGACTACGCACACAGCTAGGGCAGCAGGTAGCCTAGCGGTTAGAGCGTTGGGCCTGTAACCGAAAGGTTACCTGTTTGAATCCCTGAGCCGACAAGGTAAAAAATCTGTCAATGTGTCCGTGAGCAAGCTATTTAACCCTAATTGCTCCAGACCCTGGCTGTGACCCTACTCTCTGAGGGCCCCTCTGGGAGAGTTGGGAAATGTAAAAAACGAATTTCCAATTAATACACACTTGTACATGTGTGAAATAGGATACATATAAGCACCCACCGAATTAATATTATTAGAGTAGGTATGCACGTGCACACACACACCATGCAGACAGACACACGCTCATGCATGCACGCACGCACGCACCCACACACATACTCTGTCTCCCTCTCTTTCACTCTCTCTCATGGATCCTTTCCACATGCTAGCTTTGAACTTTCCTTCTCACTGACATTCACTCTCTCTGATCACCCCCCCCGAGAAGTCATAGCCTCACCCTGTTCTGACAGGCCGTGTGTGGACGACCTGATTAGAGAGACAGGAGGAGAGGAATAGGAGAACCGTGAAAGAGGAGATTAGGAGGGAGGGAGGTAAAGTAGAGGTGAGGAAGGGATGAAGGGAAGCAGAGGAAGGACAGAGGACATTTGGGCTTACTGTACCTCAGAGATGAGGGTTGGGGGGGGGGGCGTTAGTGTAGGTAAAGCGAGCACGAGTCAGCGGAGGTGTAGAAAGCAAAGGAGCGGGGGAAGATATAGCAGAGGTTAAAAAAAAATATGGCGCGAGGGTAGGTGAGGAGCGGAGGTGTGTGAGAATGATGGAGGGAGTGAAAGTAGACTAGTGAAGGAGGAGGTGTTTATCTCTCTGTCGTCTCCCCTCCTCGCTTCTAATCCCTTGCTCCTGTCACTGATTGGCTTCATGCTCCACCTGCCGCTATGGCATAGTTCTAAAATCCTCAGAGTGTTCCCCATTCCTCAAGTATGGCAGACTACTAAAAACTGTAGGCCTGCACATCTATAAGGCCTTGGGCCTGTTCTCAACATCGGAAGTATGTGCTTGTTGTGGTGGTGTTGAAGCATGGTATCAAATCTCTACTCCTCTCTGTGGTATGAGAGAGTGTAAGCGAGAGGCCAGTGAGCATGTGCAGTAGACAGACCCTGAGGCTGCTGGTCCCCTATCTCTCTCCACTTCCTGGAAAGAAAACCTTGTCTTTGTGTCCGTATCCATGTCCTCTGTAAACGCCTCCAACGCTTTCTCTACCTCGGTCTCAACACAATCGCTACTTCTCTCTCTCCCTCTCCCATTTCTCTTGCTCCCTCTCTCTCTTCCACTCTCCCTCTCGCCGTACCCCAGAAGAGAGCATACGTTGATCTTTCTGTGAAGCTTTCATTAGTGCCTTCTCTGTGCTCATCATGCATATGTATGTATTCCATTACTCCTATTTTATTTGTTCTTGCCAGGCCAAATTCCCCTTCATACAGGGTGACAATGGACAACTGTTAAGACTTGGGGCCATCGCTGCATCGCGCTCTTGCAGTCAGGGAGGAAAGCGAGCGAGAGACAGGGAGGCAGGGAAGCGAGCGAGAGACAGGGAGGCAGAGAGAGAAAAGGGAGAGACGGGTTTGAGAGAGAAAAGGGGAAGAAACAGCAAGATGAGGTGAGAATAAGCAGACCGACGCTATTGATGGTTCTCCCTCTGTGTTTATTTGGTCCTCAACAGAAGCCTGTCTGAATAGCGATAATGAATATAAATACCAACACTATTGGTATCCATGCATACTTAGCCAAAGCACTCATCCAAAGTACACACACAAACACACACACACACACACACACACACACACACACACAAACACACACACACACTTACTCCCTCACACAGAAAAAGCAGATGGGACATTAACAGCTCATACTGTAGGCTGTATAGAGACATATCCTGCCTCGCGCTGGAGGAACGGAAGAAGCAACATCTGCTGCCTTAAAAAGAGAGAAGGATGAAAAGTTGTAAATTAGCACTCTTCTATTCCACCCTAGAGAGAGACAAATAGGCAGAGAAGAAAGCTCTGTTACTATGCCAACAACAAGCACAACCCTGTAACCATGCCAACAACAGCAAAAACTGGTCCGAATTGCCAACTACAGTAGCCAAAAGTATGTGGACACCTGCTTGTCGAACATTTCATTCCAAAATCATGGGCATTAATATGGAGTTGTTCCCCCCTTTGCTGCTATAACAGCCTCCACTCTTCTGGGAAAGCTTTCCACTAAATGTGGGAACATTGCTGCGGGGACTTGCTTCCATTCAGCCACAAGAGCATGAGTGAGGTCGGACACTGATGTTGGGTGATTAGGCCTGGCTCGTAGTTGGTGTTCCAATTCATCCCAAAGGTGTTCGATGGGCTCTGTGCAGGCCAGTCAAGTTCTTCAACACCGATCTCGACAAACCATTTCTGTATGGACTGATGTTTGGAACTCGGTAGTGCGTGTTGCAACCAAGGACAGACGTTTTTTCTAGCAGGGCAAAAATTTGACGAACTGACTTGTTGGGAAGGTGGCATCCTATGACGGTGCCACATTGAAAGTCACTGAGCTCTTCAGTACGAACCATCCTACTGCCAATGTTTGTCTATGGAGATTGTGTGGCTGTGTGTTCGATTATATACACCTGTCAACAACGGGTGTAGATGAAATAGCGGAATCCACTAATTTGAGGGACTGTCCACATACTTTTGGTCATGTAGTGTGTATTGTCAATATCTATCAACTACCTTCAGCTCTATCACATTTCTCTTCTTAGCCATATAAATGATCTATCTTGCTATTTTGACAGACATTCAATTAGTTTACTACCACAAAACTCCCACCTTATAGGGCATTTCCACCACTTGTCAACCTACATTTTAATTATCTCCAGCACTATACCATTGTCTACATATGAAAACGGTGCATTTCTATGTTTTGTTAAAAGAAATTACGTTTTGTAAATTTAAAAAGTTCTACCTGATGTTACCATCATTCGCAGTGATGTGAATATAACTTAATCCACAGGTATTTTTTTTAGAAACGACTGATCCTCTGTGGCGTATTTTGAACAGAGAGAGCGGGCTCCTGTTGTTGGATAAAAACAAATTATAATGCAAAAGAATCATGTCATTTTTTGCCTCTTGGGCCCCCCTACGGGCTTGGGCCCCCCTACGGGCTTGGGCCCCCCTACGGGCTTGGGCCCAGCCCCTGACTCACACAATTGACCAGTCGCGTTTATTTATTGTGCAGTTATTTGTTTATTTTCATTAATCAGTTACCAAATCAAGACAGGGCACCCAGTTACCAATGTGGTTCCCCTACCTCCTCTCCTCCCCCCAGAGCAGCAGCAGGCTGCTTTACACTCTGGTTGCAGTAAAAAAAGACTGAATATATATATACTACATATATAATATATACTGTATATATTTCCTTAAAAATGTATTTATTTATTTTTGCTAGCCCCTGAATTAATCCGACCCTTGGTTTGGTGCTTGAGATAATGAATATGAGGTTAAAAAGGGAGGGAATTGCCCTTTAAAGACACTTCTGTCGTTTTGATTACACATACACACAGACAGTTGTGTTACCATGCCAATGATAGACCCCGCCCCCAGCTGCCTTCACCAACCATCACTTCTGCCACCTCACCTCTCTCTACTTGAACATCATAGATAAATAACTAGATAGGAAAACAAACAAATAGCGCAGTAGGCTGGCACTGTGAGGCTAATGGAGGGTGATGCAGGGATATCTATTATTCATACGTCTACCTCTAAGAGCCTGCGGGAGCCTGTGGCATCCCTGGGTTTAGATATAGGTAACCGGACTCTGACAGGCCTGTCTGCTGCAGTAAAGCCCAGGCTGTGATATGGTTATGGGGTAAATGTAGAGTGAAAGTGACCTGATTGACTTGGATGGCTGACTGGCTGGCTGGAGGAGTGTCACTATGACAGCAGATTCAAGGGGTTAGAATGATGGCTGCCACGGTAAAGAGATGTTGGTATCACTCTCTCTCTCTCTCTTTCTCCCATCTCTCTTTTTCCCATTCTCTCTCTCTCTTACACAACCACTCTTGCTCATCTCCCGCTTGTCACTTAACTGTTGTCGGTCTATCTCTCACTCACACCCTCAACTACTCCTCCAATCTCCCTGAGTCACTTCCATACAACCAACCATTTTGTAACGTTATAAACTTCACTCTCTATCCATCTGTGTCTCTGTCTGCTTATCATTTCTGTCACTGACACTCTGTCCCCTGTCTCTTACTGACTCCATCTCTGTCTATCTGCCTCTCCTCTCTTCCTTCCCCCCTGCATCTCCATCCATCTCTAAGCTGCATCATATCGCTAAATCTCTTTTCTCGCATTGCCACGGGAAATTTTAATATCGCCACTATGGGAGGTGCCTGATTTTAAATCGTTTCATGCCATCTCTCTCTGTCTCGCTCTCTCTCAATTCAATTCAAATGGCTTTATTGGCATGGGAAATATATGTTGACATTGCCGAAAGTGAAATAGATGATAAACAAAAGTGAAATATACAATAAAAAATGAACAGTAAACATTACACTCACAAAAGTTTCAAAGGAATAGAGACATTTCAAATGTCATTTTATGGTTACAAAAGGGAAAATAAATAAACATAAATATAATATAATATAATAATAATATGTATTTACTGGTTGCCCTTTTTTGGGTAAGTTCTTTCCAAATAATTTTTTTTCTCATGATTTGGGTGGGTCTAATTGTGTTGCTGTTGTTATCCTGGAGCTCTGTGGAGTCTGTTTGTGTTTGTGAACAGAGCCCCAGGACCAGCTTGTTTAATGGACTGTTTTCTAGTTTGGGAATCGCTTTCTTTTAGGTGATTGCAGAATTTAATTGCAGAACTCTTTTCTAGATTTTGATAAAAGTCGCAATTTGGTGTTTGTCCCATTTTGTGAATTATTGGTTGGTAGAGTACCCCAGACCTCACAGGGGCAATGGGTTCTATAATTGATTCAAGTATTTTTTGCCAGATCCTAATTGGGATGTCGAATTTTATGTTCCTTTTGATGGCGTAGAATGGCCTATTTTCCTTGTGTCTCAGATCGTTCACAGGAAGTTACCTGTGCTGCTGATGTTTAGGCCGAGGTAGATATCATTTTTTTGTGTGCTCTAGGGCAACAGCATCTAGATGGATTTGTGTTTGTGGTCCTGGCAACTGGATCTTTTTTTGGAACACCATTCATTTTGTTTTACTGAGATTTACTGATTGAATCTGTGCAGAAGATCTAGGTTCTGCTGTAGGCCCTGCTTGGTTGGGGACAGAAGCACCAGATCATCAGCAAATAGTAGACATTTGACTTCAGATTATAGTATGGTGAGGCCGGGTGCTGCAGACTATTCTAGTGCCCTTACCAATTTGTTTATATATATGTTGAAGAGTGTGGGGCTCAAGCTGCATCCCTGTCTCACCCCACTGCCCTATGGAAAGAAATGTGTGTTTTTTGCCAATTTTAATGGCACACTTGTTGTTTGTGTACATGGATTTTATAATATCTTATGTACAAATCCGACTTGTACAAATAACAAAGGTTGATATTGAGACATATCCCACGGTAGTTACTGGGGTCAAATTTGTCTCTACTTTTGTGGATTGGGGTGAGCAGTCCTTGGTTCCCAAATATTGGGGAAGATGCCAGAGCTAAGGATTATGTTAAAGAGTTTAAGTAAGCCCATTGGAATTTGTGGTGGGCCTTTTTGGGTTGGAGGGTTTGTATTTTGTTCTGTAGCTCATTCAATTAATTGGAGATCTTAGAATCAACTAATCTTTAATAGTTGATTCTAAGATTTATATTTGATCATGTATATGTTTTTGCTGTTTGTTCTTTGTTATATATAGTTGAAGTCGGAAGTTTACATACACCTTAGCCAAATACATTTAAACTCAGTTTTAAACAATTCCTGATATTTAATCCCTGTCTTTAATCCCTGTTTTAGGTCAGTTAGGATCACCACTTTATTTTAAGAATGTGAAAGTAGTAATAGTACTAATAGTAGAGAGAATTATTTATTTCAGCTTTAATTTCTTTCATCACATTCCCAGTGGCCTCCTTGCTCGCACACGCTTTTTCAGTTCTGCCCACACATTTTCTATAGGATTGAGGTCAGGGCTTTGTGATGGCCACTCCAATACCTTGACTTTGTTGTCCATAACACATTCTGCCATAACTTTTGAAGTATGCTTGGGGTCATTGTCCATTTGGAAGACCTAGTTGCGACCAAGCTTTAACTTCCTGACTGATGTCTTGAGATGTTGCTTCAATAAATCCACATAAATGTCCTACCTCATGATGCCATCTATTTTGTGAAGTGCACCAGACCCTCCTGCAGCAAAGAACCCCCAAAACATGATGCTGTCACGGTTCACGGTTGGGATGGTGTTCTTCGGCTTGCAAGCCTCCTCTTTTTACCTCCAAACATAATGATGGTCATTATGGCCAAACAGTTATATTTTTGTTTCATCAGACCACATGACATTTCTCCAAAAAGTACAATCTTTGTCCCCATGTGCAGTTGCAAACCATAGTCTGGCTTTTTATGGCGGTTTTGGAGCAGTGGCTTCTTCTTTGCTGAGCGGCCTTTCAGGTTATGTCGATATAGGACTCATTTTGCTGTGGATATAGATACTTTTGTGCCTGTTTCCTCCTGCATCTTTACAAGGTCCTTTGCTGCTGTTCTGGGATTGATTTGCACTTTTTGCACCAAAGTACGTTAATCTCTAGGAGACAGAACACGTCTCCTTCCTGAGCGGTATGACGGCTGCGTGGTCCCATGGTGTTTATACTGGCATACTATTGTTTGTACAGATGAACGTGGTACCTTCAGGGGTTTGGAAATTGCTCTCAAGGATGAATCAGACTTGTGAAGGTCTACAAAACAAATTCTGGGGTCTTGGCTGATTTTTTTTTATTTTCCCATGATGTCAAGCAAAGAGGCACTGAGTTTGAAGGTAGGCCTTGAAATACATCCACAGGGACACCTCCAATTGACTCAAATGATGTCAATTAGCCTATCAGAAGCTTCTAAAGCCATGACATTATTTTCTGGATTTTTCCAAGCTGTTTAAAGGCATAGTCAACTTAGTGTATGTAAACTTCTGACATACTGGATTTGTGCTACAGTGAATTATAAGCGAAATAATCTGTCTGTAAACAATTGTTGGAAAAATGACGTGTCATGCACAAAGTAGATGTCCTAACCGACTTACCAAAACTATAGTTTGTTAACAAGAAATGTGTGGAGTGGTTGAAAAACGAGTGACTCCAACCTAAGTGTATGTAAACTTCCGACTTCAACTGTGGATATGAGATGAGTAATGTAGGATATGTAAACATTGTTAAAGTGGAATTATTTAAAGTGACTAGTGATACCTTTATTAAAGCGCCAATCCCGTTAGCGGGATAGATTTGACAACATCCGGTGAAATTGCAGAGCGCCATATTCAAACTACAGAAATATAAATATTCAACATTCACGAAAATATAAGTGTAATACATCAAAATAAAGCTTAACTTCTTGTTAATCCAGCCTCTGTGTTAGATTTCAAAAAGTCATTATGGCGAAAGCACACCATGCGATTATCCGAGGACAGTGCCCCGCATACAAAAACATGAAAATAATTTTTCAACCTGGTAGGTGCGACACAAAAGTCAGAAATAACGATATAATAAATGCCTTACCTTTGAAGATCTTCATTTTTTTTCAATCCCAAATGTCTCATTGACACAATGAATGGTTGTTTTGTTCGATAAATTCCTTCTTTATATCCCCAAAATGTCAATTTATTTGGCACTTTTGATTCAGAAATACACCGGTTCCAACATGACTACAAAGTATCTCATAAATTACCTGTAAACTTGGTCCAAACATTTCAAACAACGTTTTTAATCCAACCTCAGGTATCCTAAAATGTAAATAATCGATAAAATTTAAGACGGGATAAACAGTTTCCAATACCGGAGAAAAACAACACGGAGCGTGCTCTTGTTCACGCGCACCAAAATACTAGAGACCTTCTGAGTGACACATGGAATGAATAGGACTACTTCTTAACTTGTTAGGGCTGCAATATTGTTACCGGGAGCGATATGACACCAGCCAGTGAACGTGCAGGGCGCCATATTCAAAAGAACATAAATCTCATAATTAAAATTCCTCAAACATGCATGTATCTTATATTGTTTTCAAGGTAATCTTGTTGTTAATCCCACCACAGTGTCCGATTTCAAATAGGATTTACGGGGAAAGCACCACAATTATGTTAGCTCACCAACAACTCACTAAAATACACAGCCAATTTTACCAGCCAAAGAGAGAGAGAGAGAGAAAAAGCACATATAGAGATAAAATGAATCACTAACCTTTGATAATCTTCATCAGATGACACTCATAGGACTTCATGTTACGCAATACATGCATGTTTTGTTTGATAAAGTTCATATTTATATCAGAAAATCTGAGTTTACATTGGAGCATTCCAAAAACATCCAGTGATTTTGCATAGCCACATCATTCAACAGAAATACTCATCATAAATGTAGATGATAATACAAGTTATACACATGGAATTATAGGTAGACCTCTCCTTAATGCAACCGCTGTGTCAGATTTCAAACTTTACGGAAAAAGAAACCCATGCAATAATCTGAGATGGCGCTCAGAACAATAGAAAAAATGTGCCTTCATGTTGGAGTCAACAGAAACCAGAAAATACATGATAAACGTTTCCTTACCTTTGATGAACTTCATCAGAATGCAGTCCTAGGAATCCCAGGTCCACAATAAATGCTTGATTTGTTCAATAATGTCCGTTATATATGTCCAATTAGCTACTTTGGTTAGCGCGTTTGGTAAACAATTCCAAAGTCACAAAGCGCGTCCACTATAACGTGACGAAATGTACAAAAGTTCCGTAACAGTCAGTAGAAACATGTCAAACGATGTACTGAATCAATCTTTAGAATGTTGTTTACATACATCTTGAATAACGTTCCAACCGGAGAATTAGAATGACTTCAAATTAGCGGTGGAACGCAGGTCCTTCCCCTGTGAACGAGCATAGTGAAAGCATGGTCAACTCGTGGCAGTCAACTCGTGACATTAGAGTCATCAGACAAAGTTCTATTGACTGTTGACATCTAGTGGAAGGCGTAGGAAGTGAAAACTCATCCATATCTCGCTGTAATTTCAATGAGAGCTAGGTTGAAAATTTGCCTCCCCCAGAAAAAATCCAAAAGGAAGTGGAATTTCTCAGGTTTTTGCCTGCAATATGAGTTCTGTTATTCTTACAGACATAATTCAAACAGTTTTAGAAACTTCAGAGTGTTTTCTATCCAATACTGATGATAATAATATGCATATATTAGCAACTGAGACTGAGGAGCTGGCCATTTACAATGTTCACCTTTTCATCCAAGCTATTCAATACTGCCCCTGCAGCCATAAAAAGTTAATTTCTCAAAATAAAAACATTGAACAATTTCTAAAGACTGTTGACATCTAGTGGAAGCCATAGGAACTGCAATCTGGGCCCTAATAAGTCAGGTTTCCCATAGAAAAGCATTTGAAAACCAAAATGACCCCCCCCCCCCCCCCCCCAAAAAAAAAATCCTGGATGGTTTGTCCTCGGGGTTTTGCCTGCCAAATCAGTTCTGTTATACTCACAAACATTATTTTAAGTTTTAAGAAACTTTATTGTGTTTTCTATCCAATAATACCATGCATACGCATACCCTTGCTTCTGGGCCTAAGTAACAGGCAGTTTACTTTGGGCACGCTTTTCATCCGGACTTGAAAATACTGCCCCCTATCCCGAAGAAGTTTATTAAGTCCATTTATTTAAGTGGCCAGAGATTTTAGTCTGTATTTTGGCAGCAGCCTCTTTATGTTAGTGATGGCTGTTTAACAGTCTGATGGCCTTGAGATAGAAGCTGTTTTTCAGTCTCTCGGTCCCAGCTTTAATGCACTGACTGTACTGACCTCGCCTTCTGGATGATAGCGGGGTGAACAGGTAGTGGCTCGGGTGGTTGCTGTCTTTGATGATCTTGGTTCGGGGATGTCAGAAGTCAGCTCAATGTATTTGAAGAATCCATCAAATCTATGTCTATGTTTTTGGTTGGATAAGTTTCTCACTTTCTTTCTTGTGTTTTTGCATTCTTTATCAAACCATTTGTTATTTTTTGTTAATTTCCTTAGGTTGTCTGATTTACATGTTTTGATTTGATCTGGGAGCTGAGAGGTCAAGTATACACTGAAAAGGTTTGTCCAGGAAGTTGGCTAAAAGGGATTTCATTTGTTTTTGCTAAATAGTTTTTTTGGTAGGTTTCTACACTACTTTCCTTCCGTCTATAGCATTTCTTAATATTATGCAGTTTATTTTGGCTTCGATGCCTCATGATTAAGTATTGCTCTGTTCAAGTAGACAGTTTTTTTGCTGGGATCTGATAGGGGTGTCAGTGTGCTAACTGTGAACGCTCTGAGAGACTCTGGGTTGAGGTCAGTGATAAATTAATCTACAGTCCTACTGCCAAAGGATGAGCTATAGGTGTACCTACCAAAAGCGTCCCCTCAAATCCTACCATTGACTATGTACAGACCCAGCATGTGACGAGTTGTGACCCAGTTTTGTTGGTTGTTTTGTCATAATTGTGTCTCGGGGGGGCATATTTGGGAGGGAAGGCTGTCACCTCCAGGTAGGTGGTTGTCCCCCTGTGTGCTAAGAGCGTCAGGTTCTTGCCCAGTTCTGGCATTTAGGTCGCCACAGACTAGTACACGTCCCTGGGCCTGGAAAAGGTTGATATCCCCCTCTAGGATGGAGAAGTATGGGGAGTGTTAAAGTATGAGGATTCTCTGGGGGGACATACAGTAGTTAGCACACAAGGACATTTTTATTTGATAAGATGTCCTTATTTCTAGCCAGATGTAAAATGTTCCTGTTTTGACTAATTTAATAGAGTGGGTTACGTCTGCTCTATACCAAATTAGCAAACCCCCTGAGTCTCTTCCGTATTTCACACCTGTTAGTTTGGTGGATGGGACTACCAGCTCTCTGTAACCTAGAGAGCAACCAGTGGGTCGTTTCTTTATTTCTCTCTTTCTTTCTTTCTTTCTCTCTTTCTTTCTGTCTTTCTTTCTCTCTCTCGTTCTCTCTCTCTTCCTCTGACCTGATGCTCCTCTCCGCTCTTGTAATTCACATGCCGGTGCGTTTCAATTTGAATAAGTCTCTGGCAGCGATGTCTCATTTGGATGCCGATGAGGAGGAGGGGGGAGGAGTGTTTTGCAGGGAGGGGTGAGCGAGAGAGAGCAAGTGAGATATTGACAAGTGTGAAGCCGTCACGTTTTTTCAGTAGCAGCAGAACCATGCAATGTTGTTTTTCTTTGATTGCAGAGGAAAAGGAGAGAAGAGCGAGTGACTGAGAGGAAGGGAAGGGTGCTTTGGATGTGTGGCTCGGAGCCATACAGTTCAGTTGGTGGATCGATTGAAGGATATTTTTCAAGGATGGACAGGGAGAGAAGCTGAGGAGACAGACGGCGAGTTTGGGGTGGAATGAAGGGTAGAGAGAGGAGAACGGAGAGTGGAAGAAAGACGCATAGAGGGAGGAGAGGAGAGGGGTAGAATATGGAGAATGAGGAGGTGAAAGGTAAGCGGATGGATAGAGTGTAGGAAGGACAGGTATGTGGTGTCTTTGTCTGTGTCATGGGGAAGAGATTGTATTAGAGCCGGCCCAGTCCCTGTCCCACACAGACCTGACAAAAAGGCTTTAGGATTAATTAGACCTAGTCTGTCTGGCATGGGCTCTCCTAGAGGGGCTTAACGCTCAAACACGCACTCACGCACGCACACTCACATTCTCTCTCTCACACACTTATCAAATTACAGCAAAAAAAACACAGAGGAACATTTTACTAACACAGCTTAATAACATTGGGCCAGTAACCGAAAGGTCTCTCACTTGAATACCTAGGGCTACAGGTAACCTAGCGGTTAGAGCGTTGGGCCAGTAACCGAACGGTCTCTGGCTTGAATACCTAGGGCAGCAGGTAACCTAGCAGTTAGAGCGTTGGGCCAGTAATCGGACGGTCTCTGCCTTGAATACCTAGGGCAGCAGGTAACCTAGCGGTTAGAGCGTTGGGCCAGTAACCGAACGGTCTCTGGCTTGAATGCCTAGGGCAGCAGGTAACCTAGTGGTTAGACTGTTGGCTTGAATACCTGAGTTGACAAGGTGAAAACCCAGTGGGCCCAATGGGAAATCTGTTGATGTTCCTAACTTGCTCCAGGAGCACCGTACTACTATGGCTGACCCTGTAGAACAACACATTTCACTGCACCTATCTGGTGTATGTGATAATAAAACGTATTTGTACATTTTATTATGGCTATAAAACGTGTTTGTACTTATTATGGCTTTCTTCATATATGCTAGCTCTGTGTGTGTGTGTTTGAGTGTGTGTGCATGTGTATGTGAAAAGTAGTTTACCCTGAAATCCAATCACTTAGGTCATGTATTTCCACTTCAAACGGTACCACAGGTTTGCATTCATGCTGTGTGTCTGGTTTTACCCATGGTGCTCTGCAGGATTGAATACCGCAGTAGATATTCAACACACTAGTTCTCCTAAATTAGACTGGCTTCTCTCTCTTTCTCTTTCTTTCTAGCTATTAAAGCAAAGACAGGGAAGACAGGGAGGGGTTCAGAGTTAACTATACTGTTTAAGTCCATGAACACTCCTTCTGACTCATTGTAGTGGAAAGATTCTCACTGGCTTTAAGTGTTAATCCTATTATGTGTTAATACGATGCAAATGTGTCGAGAGAGAGAGAGAGAGAGAGAGAGAGAGAGAAAGAGAATGGAGAGAAAATAAGTGCCTGCCTGCTTTCCTGTTAATGGGTCCCGCACAGTTGTTTGTTTACCAGTACAGGCAACCTTAGGACCGACAGGCATGATGTCCTATTCTCACACATGCACAAATGTGCACACACACACTTGTACTTCTCCTCCGATGTGGCCATACACACACACACTGGATACTTGGTATTCGTTTTACAAGGGGACAGTGGGAGTTTTAACAAGCTCATATGAATATTAACCTAGCTAATCCAACATACCCAGAGAGAGAGATGGGAGAAAGAGAGAGAGATGAGAGAGAGATGGGAGAAAGAGAGAGAGAGAGAGAGAGAGAATGCTGAGGCTGGTAGTCTCTTATCTTCTCTGTGAGTTCTGCTCAAGGGCACACACACGGAACTCATGACTGTACACACACCCATGTAGCACACGGTTAGCAACTCTCTTGAGTGTCCTGATCCTGTCTGGTATGACATAAGCTTGTTACATACATTGTCTAGTGCAGCAAACACATCTAGACAAGAGAGAGAGAGAGAGAGAGAGAGAGAGAGAGAGAGAGAGAGAGAGAGAGAGAGAGAGAGAGAGAGAGAGAGAGAGAGAGAGAGAGAGAGAGAGAGAGAGAGAGAGAGAGAGAGAGAGAGAGAGAGAGAGAGAGAGAGAGAGAGAGAGAGAGAGAGAGAGAGAGAGAGAGAGAGAGAGAGAGAGAGAGAGAGAGAGAGAGAGAGAGAGAGAGAGAGAGTCTCCGTCTGTCTGCCCTCCAGTCTTTAATTAGCGTAAAAAATGCGGCGGGCGTGGACACTCGTTCTGTCAGGAGGAAAGAACAGAGCGAGAGGCTGGGGGGAGAGGGGAAGGATGCGCTCGCCGAGCTGTGCATATTAAACAGGTTAAAGAGGAAGGAGGTGAAACAGAGACCAGACCCTGCTCTGATGGTTTAGTACACACAGTGTACTGAAGCCTGGTCCTGGGTTAAACAAAGGGCATGCAAGAATCTGTTGCAGGCTGATGTTTATTCTCATGAATCTTGCCCTGGAGGCAGAACTAAGCAGTTTCCACTAGATAGGACAGTTGCAAAGTCAAAATTGTCTACAGTATACCGTAAAAATTCATGAAAACAAAAATGTGTTTTTTGATGCTAATTTAGGGTTATGGTTAGGCATTATGGTTAGCAATTGGGTTACGGTTGGAGTTGGGTTTAAAATGAAATTGTATGACTTTGTGGCTGTGCCAGCTAGTGACCACTCTGCGGAGCTGCCTCCAGAGCATGACAATAAATGCCAATCTGTGAATTTGGTCCAGCCCACTTGACAACATCAAGAGCATCCTTACCAAAAGAGTGTTTGTAAACTCTCTAGCGACCTAACACATTACACAAAGCCTTCTCAAACTCTCAGCCTAAGTGTGTAGGCATGTTTTGGGCAGGTTGCCCAGCTGCGGTGTCAAGGTTGAGTGTTTATATTGTAGCTATTGTTAATGCCTGTAGTTGTGCCTCTGCATCCATCTCACCCACTCACTGAGTCGCTCCAGGGCCTGCTGTGTCCCTATGGAACCTACATCCATCTGGGCTACCTCTGTTAGGGGCTGGCCTAATACTGGAGCTGCCTAATGTACATAACTCCCAGAATCAATCAGCATTACACAGGCTGACTGGAGCTGCGTGAGTTGGCACTGGTTCAGCATTCCTGTGTGTGTGTGTGTGTGTGTGTGTGTGTGTGTGTGTTTAGGGCAGGCTAGTTTGTGTACTTGTCACCATCTATATTGAATGTGGGATGGACATGTTGTGAAGGGACAGGCAAGGGAGGTTACTGTAACACTCTCACCATGTATATTGGATGCGTGCTGGGTATGTTGGATTAGCTAGGTTAATATTCATATGAGCTTGTTAAAACTCCCACTGTCCCCTTGTACAACGAATATCAAGTACCCAGTGTGTGTGTATGGCCACCTCGGAGGAGAAGTACAAGTGTGTGTGTGTGTGTGCATGTGTGAGAATAGGACATCATGCCTGTTGGTCCTAAGGTTGCCTGTACTGGTAAAGAAGCAACTGTGCGGGACCCATTAACAGGAAAGCAGGCAGGCACTTATTTTCTCTCCATACCTCCTTCTCTTCTCCTATCTCATCCTGCCGTGCGGTACCCTTCTGTCGTCTCAGGTTCTCTCTCCTCTCTCTCCATCTCTCTCGCTCTGTCTTTCTTCTTCACCTCACACATATTTTAGATCTCAGGGTCTGGAAGGTGGAGGAGAATGTCCTTGAGGCAGAGAGGGAAGAGAACAGAAACATACTTCTCACCTCACTCTACCCAGTATATTTGACTTTTTTTTATTTTTAAGTTTCTGTGTGCGATCGTGCGTTCATCAATTGGGCACAGTGCCTGTTTCTGAGGTGTACCCCCTGGGAAGAGGCGAGGAATGGGAGGGAGGAGGGCGATTAAAAGAGAGCCGGGGAAGGTGGAGTCGGTAAGGAGGGGAAGTGAAGCGCTGCTCCAGGCCAATAAATAAAAAAGGATTGAAATGTTTAATTCTGTTTGCTCACAGTGAGGAGGGAAGATTAGCAGCGGTGTCCCCTGATTATGACATCATTAGTTAAGATGCTCGGCACAACTGTAGCCTACCATCAGTACTTACAGTGTACTGACGCATGCATGCGGATGCGCTAACAGAAGCATACACACTAACACGCACACACATACACACTGAACGGGGCAACCCCCGCCCACATACACACACTCATCTTTAAAGTGAGATAATTCATCATTCAACACCAGCCACTTCAGAGCCTAGGCAATCAAACTAAACCCATTTCCAGTCAATTCCCACTCCAAATTCTCTCACTTCTCACTCTATTCCCAGACAACTCTCAGTATTCCCTGGTGAGCCAGTGCTTCAGGATCGCTGGGAGTTAGATCTCAATTGCATGACTCAATACTCCAGAGAAATTACAGGCTGTTTTTCAGAGGTGAATCCCGGAGGAGTCGGATAGATAAACAGGTAGACAGACAGATGCATGGGTAGACAGACGGACAGACAGACAGATGGGTCGGTAGACAGCTGGACAGGTAGACAGGTGGACAGACGGGCAGACAGACCGATGGCTGGGTAGACAGATGAACAGGTAGTTAGGGGGACTGGTAGACAGGGTAGACAGGCGGACTGGTAGACAGGAGGACAGACGGGCAGACAGACCGATGGCTGGGTAGACAGATGAACAGGTAGTTAGGGGGACTGGTAGACAGGGTAGACAGGCGGACTGGTAGACAGGAGGACGGGTAGACAGGCGGACAGACGGGCAGGCAGGCAGACAGACAGACAGAGACAGACAGGCGGAGGGGAAAGATGGGAGCTGTTAAAATGGGGTGAAAGAATTGATTTTCTCAGCAGTGTCTGGAACATGAGGTGAGATTTCCGGCCGGCTGGGCCGGTAGCGCCGAGTCTTCCCTGTGTCAGATTATCCCTGTGTGTGATGTCAGCCAGACACTACCGTGCGGCTTGGGAATGGGCTGCAGAGAGGGAGCTATCCGCCTGAGCTCAGAGTTTGAAGCTCCTTTTCTGCTGAATCTAACTGGAGCACTGTGTGACAAGTAATGCACTCCCGAAATAGATATTTAAAGGAATGCGGTATAGGCTATTTACAGAGCAAAATGCTCTATTATGAGACAGCTCTGAGTCGAATGAAACTGCCTGACTGAAGTTACTTGCAAGCAGCCCCTGTATGGGTCTAAGCCTGGTGAGTGTGCTCCTGCTAGCAGCCGTCTAAGCCAGCGTACATTAGCTAGGCTCTGTTCATGATCCATGTGTGGTGGTTATGTGTTGCGTATCCTCCCAGCAGGGTGATTCAGCAGCTCTGTTGTCCACAGACAGAATCTCCTCCCTGGGGCGATTCTCTGCGTCATTGTCACAGGAGCACAGGGTCACACAGCCGTGGGCCCTATCACCACAACACATCTCCGATAATAAAAAAAACCACCGCCGCCCTAGCTCTGCTGTCCGCACACACAGGAACGCACAGTAGCACACAAACACATGCATTCGCACAAGCACAGGGACACCGAGAGACGCAGGCACACACACATATACACACACAGCATAACGCCTGTCTGTGGGCTGTGGTATTCTGCAGTGGTCTCGGATGAGAGGAAAGGTATTGGACCATCGCCTGGCATCTGTGCCGTTGTGCCTCTGCATGGTTTGTTTAGCTCTTTCTTAGAGAGACGGAAATAAAGAGAGAACGTAAGAGAGAGAGGGGGAGAGTTACATAGGGACACAGAAAGAGAAAATGAAAAAGAGAGAGAGTTAAAGTGGAAGAGTTAGAGAAAGAGAGAGAGAGAAACAAGGTTTTATGTAAGTACATGGAGTAGCAGAAAGAGGTCTATCTTGGTGGCCTCTGGTGCATTCTAATCCCTTGACCCCATCTGAAATACACAGCGAAATGATTGAATAGTTTAACGACTTTACCTCAGATTGGTAAACTGAGTTATGGTATTGAGTAGAAAGACATGACTTTACTTTAGTATGGTAAAAATGTTTACATTAAACCTGTCTTCTCTTGAGATTAGTCATATTTACAGTTTAACTGCAAGATATGAATTGCCACAATAATGTTTGTTCTTCAAATGATGTTTTTTTTTATTAGCTCTGCTGCTGTGGGCACAGGTGAAGTCCAGTGTTGTAGTCGAGTCTCTAAACCTCGAGTCCAAGTCCGAGTCACCATGGGTCGAGTCACTGGTCGAGTCACTAGTCAAGCCAAAAGTTCCCGTGATAGTCTTTCACATATAGTCCTCTTTAAAGTGAACTCCGGGGCAAAAAAGCAAATCAACAAATCTCTTTGTCTTCACACTGCCCTTGCCTGTGAATGAGGACTCAACTCTTTTGCCAGTTCACTTCCCCTTTTCTGTGGACCGTCCTCTTTGCGTTCACATTGTTATATTTAGAAAGGAAGCAAGATCTTTTCCCAACATTCACTCAATGCACTCTGGGTTTTTACAAAGTGCAGGGCCAGCCATTCAATCAGAATGTGTTATCGGACAGCTAGATATAACTACTTACATTTTGGAAGCTAATAGATTGCATTTAGTTAAAATATGAGACATAATCATTTTAATCAGAAGATATTATTGGCTTGTAAATGTTATTGTTAACATAATAAATAGCAATAGAATAACTACAGATTAAATCATGTTGTAAATGTTATTGTTAACATAATAAATAGCAATAGAATAACTACAGATTAAATCATGTTGTAAATGTTATTGTTAACATAATAAATAGCAATAGAATAACTACAGATTAAATCATGTTGTAAATGTTATTGTTAACATAATAAATAGCAATAGAATAACTACAGATTAAATAATGTTGTAAATGTTATTGTTAACATAATAAATAGCAATAGAATAACTACAGATTAAATCATGTTGTAAATGTTATTGTTAACATAATAAATAGCAATAGAATAACTACAGATTAAATCATGTTGTAAATGTTATTGTTAACATAATAAATAGCAATAATGTTGTAAATGAAACACCCATTGTAGGCTCCTCCCCCTTTTACGAGCTAGAATAGATTATGTTCCCTAGGTTGTGATTCTCACCAAATATGCTGTCTTCTCACACTATTCAAACCCCGCAGTCAATAAACAGCTTATGAAGCTCTCTTAGCGTACAGAGCACATATGGCAAATAAATAATCTGAATTTAAAACTCCACACATTATCCCAAAACAGCACCATTTAAAAAAAAATAATTGTCTCTCTTTTGCGCCACCAATGTGAGGGTATATGGCAGGGGAAACAGTGTTGCAGTAGTCTAGTGTGAGGGGTTATGGCAGTAGTCTAGTGTGAGGGGTTATGGCAGTAGTCTAGTGTGAGGGGTTATGGCAGTAGTCTAGTGTGAGGGGTTATGGCAGTAGTC
The DNA here is from genome assembly GCF_057628025.1 of Oncorhynchus mykiss. NCBI lineage: Eukaryota > Metazoa > Chordata > Actinopteri > Salmoniformes > Salmonidae > Oncorhynchus > Oncorhynchus mykiss. Next base: position 8,501,357 of record NC_143035.1, on the reverse strand, counting down.
TAGTGTGAGGGGTTATGGCAGTAGTCTAGTGTGAGGGGTTATGGCAGTAGTCTAGTGTGAGGGGTTATGGCAGTAGTCTAGTGTGAGGGGTTATGGCAGTAGTCTAGTGTGAGGGGTTATGGCAGTAGTCTAGTGTGAGGGGTTATGGCAGTAGTCTAGTGTGAGGGGTTATGGCAGTAGTCTAGTGTGAGGGGTTATGGCAGTAGTCTAGTGTGAGGGGTTATGGCAGTAGTCTAGTGTGAGGGGTTATGGCAGTAGTCTAGTGTGTGGTGCGGGAATAATGACAAGCGAAACTGGGGAGCTTTGTGTTCACATTTCTCAAGAAAAAAGGGAACCGGACCAGAAGAATTAAAGTGAACAGAACTCAGACCACCTCTCGAGATGGTCTCAGTTCGGTTAGCTTCTGGGGCTCTTTTGAGGGGTCTAAGTTCCTTTGGAGTGTTCACACTGCACACAAAAAATAAGCGAACCGCACTGAATTCATTAGAATTGGCTGTCGATATGGTTTGATGTGGTTCTTCTCATAAAATGTTCTGTTACATATTTGACATTGCGCCACATTATTTTCACCATCTGCTGAAAAACAAGGAATGATTTGAGGTTCTTTAGACATATTTGGTATTTTAGTTCCTGCAATTGTTTGGTTCCTGCAAGTCCTCCATACACAGGCTCACACACATTTAATTTGTATATAATATTCAATAGTTATGCCAAATCAGTAATTATGATTGAATGGTCTCTAGATGGAATTGGCTATTGCTCCTGTTAGATTGACCAGATTATTATTTGCAATAATTGTAACAGGCTCTCAGCTACTTTTTTGTAATGTCCACTGATATTTGTGTAGTTTTTTTATTTATGGCAGAGTGAAAAGTAAAGGGAGACTTGTCAGAACCAGGCTATGGGATGCAGCGGGGGGAAGTAGGAGGGTAGAGCGTGACAAGACATTCAAAGCCCCCCCCCCCTACTTTTCTATACTCAAGGGGAGAGAGAGACAAATAGCTAGGCTGTTGTCAATATTAGTATTGTTTTTAATTTCGTAAAGCAGTTTGTGTTTCTTAACCAGGTGGAGCAGGAGGTGGAGCAGGAGCGGAGCCCGCCTGCCTGTCTGCCCACATCTAACGCTTGCTTCGCTGCAGCTCACCAGCTGATGTAAAGGCACTACATGGTCAATCTGGAATCCGCATTGGCCGTGTAGCATTTACGGTGATACGGCCTCTGCAGAAGTCAGGGCATTCATACTTCTCGTGGATTGCGGGGCAGCGCAGAGCTGTTGTGAAGGACGTTGTCAAGGAAGTGAGTTTGTGTTTATACAGGACCTCCCGCCCTCACCTACCGTCACCCAGTCATGTCAATGCGGCGCTATACGGAGCCCTCCGCATTGTTACAACATTTAGGTGGAGGGCGATGCGGTATGGAGCACAATTTGGCCTCTGCATGCCTCTGGAGGCTCCGCAATTGCGTCACACCCTCCATAAAGTGCCTCCGACCACATTTTCAGATTAAGCAATATAGAATTGGCTTTAAAAATGCTAACAGTTACAAACATGTCCTCTCTACTATCTATTCTTCCTGTAGTGAGGATTCAACATGTTTTAATCATTTATCTGGGGCTCTTGAGTGGCGCAACTGTTTAAGGCACTGCATCTCAGTGCTTGAGACGTCACTACAGACACCCTGGTTTGAATCCAGGCTGTATCACAACCCGTCTGTAATTGGGAGTCCCGTAGGGCGGCGCACAATTGGCCCAGCATCGTCTGGTGTTGCCCAGTGTAGGCCGTCATTGTAAATACGAATTTGTTCTTAACTGACTTGCCTAGTTAAATAAACATTACTTTATCGGTCACTGGCAAAGTCTCGACATGGGCTTCGAAGTCTAGGAAAATACAAAACAAGATCTTTGGTTTACTTGACCTGATGCGACACCATAGGCATATCACCACGTTGCATGATTTATGAATGGCAACACTCACTGTTCAGTTGTCAAAGCACAGTAAATAGCCTTTGCTCCCCGACTCTGTCGCTGTATAGGTCTATGAAGCACGCAACAGAAAATAAATGGATGTGCCACTAAACAGTAATGTAAGTGGATTTCTACTCATCGTTACCACTTACATTACACGGGACGTGTAAATTCACTCACAGGAGATGATGAAGAAGCATTATGCTCTCCCTCCTCCGTGAAAAGAAATTAGAATGCAACCAACCAAAGCGTACAAAAAAACAGGTACAGAGAGTTGAGGGACAGACAGCAGACTGACGAAGTTCTCTTGTTGTCACTCACCTTGTGACTGACGCCTGGATATAGCGTTCATTCTAGCTGGAGAAGACTGTACAGACTTTTCTGACCAGCCAATGTAAAGCTTTTACATGAAAAGAGGCTTGGTTCATTTATGACATCTGCAGGTAGCCTAGCATTTGGCCAGTAACCGAAAGGTCGCTGGGTCAAATACCTGAGCTGACAAGGTGAAAAATCTGACAAGGTGAAAAATCACTTTAACCCTAATTTGCTGCAGGTGTTGTAACCTACTGGGTGTAATGGGTGGGCGCAGGAAGCAGAGAGTTCAGGGTGGTGCTATAATGCACAAAACGACGAACACACGCCAACCCCACAAAAACACAGGGCGCACAACAAAACAAATGCCCCAAACACGGGGACTTAAACTGTACAGCAAAACCCCACGAAATGGGAAACACGTAACCCTACCGAAAGGTGGCAGCTAGTAGGCCGGTGACGACGACACCCGAACAGGAAGGGGAGCCACTTTCGGTAGGAGTCATGACAAGTGTGCCATACTAATATGACTGAACCTGTAAAACAACACAATTCACTGCACCTTCTTCTGTGTGACAATAAAACAACTTATTTTGTGGAGAAAGTGGCCGGCTTACAGATGAGTCTGTTATCGGCGCTTCTGGAAAACACTGGAGAAAGAGAGAGACAGGATAAGGCTAATCCTGAATGTGTGTCTGTGTCTGTTTGTGTGTTTCTGAGACGAATGGCTCAGCTTTGTCTCTCTAACCGTCACTCTTACAGCTTACTGGACACAGACAGATGGAGAGATCTTAAGAGTCAGTCATGTTCCAGTAGCTGAGAGAGATTGAGAGACAGACAGATGAAAGAGGCGTTGAAGGAGAAGGGGGTGAGATAAAGACTGAGGGAGAGAGGAGACAGGAGTGAGAGGTTAACAGAGCTAATATAAGACAGGGGAGAAAGAGAGGCATAGATACTGTATTTGGGCTGTGTGTGTGTGTGTGTGTGTGTGTGTGTGTGTGTGTGTGTGTGTGTGTGTGTGTGTGTGTGTGTGTGTGTGTGTGTTGTGTGTGTGGGGCAGTGGTCTGACTTTCAGTTTAGTCTGGCACAATCAGACAGAGCTGAACTAATGGAAGCTTAATGGCAGCGATGCTGTGTTTTGATGTTCCTTGAGCACACACACACACACACACACACACACACACACACACACACACACACACACACACACACACACACACCGTCTGTCTACCTGTTTGTCAGCTCTGTGTTTTCTTCCGTCTCTCTGACTGGCTTTGTAGTTCTCGTCAAGGCCCTCTAGTATATCTCTCACACTCACACTCTCTCACACACACACACACACACACACACACACACACACACACACACACACACACACACACACACACACACACACACACACAGTGGAATAGTTTCCTTGGAAACGGTTGTATGATTATGAAGAAAACAGATATCTTTCTGTGTGTGTGTGTGTGTGTGTGTGTGTATCTCATCCAGGCTCCCCTGTGTGAAAGCGCTTGATGAAAAGCAGGTGAGTGTGTGATTGTGTGACGAAGACAGCGGAAACACCTGCCTTTACAATCGCACGCATGTCACAGATACACTGCTGCAATCAGATGTACTCTCTGTCTATATCTCTATCTCCATCTGTACCTCCATGTGTCTTTCATTCCACTGTCTCTTTCTATCTTTGCTGCACTGGTCTCTTTGTCTCTCACCATCTCTCGCTAGCAGTCACTGCTTTCTCTTTCTCAATTTCTCTCCCCTCTGTGTCTATCTCTGTTGCTCTTTCTCTCTCAATTTCCATTTCTATCCCACTGTCTCTCTCCAAGACTATCTCTCGCCTTCCCACAGGCAGTGATGTTAACCCTGAATGTCACCTAAATAGCTGCACAGTCATCACATTCACCATAATGGGTACTCCATAACCTTTATAAGGGAAGCCCACTCCTTCTCCTCTCCCTCTTTGCCCCCCCCCCCCCCTAGCCATGTAGTACAGATGTCGGCTCTTAACTTGATCACTCTTTTGTCGCAGAGAATTTTCCTGCTGCATCAGGAAATTAAAATGAGCCGTGTGAATCTCTGAAAATGAGCGGTTCTCTTTCTCTCCATGTGGGGGCCTACAAGCCCTCAGTCCAGCCTCTCTCAGCCTACTGCGTACAGTCTGAGCACTGATGGAGGGATTGTGCGTTCCTGGTGTAACTCGGGCAGTTGTTGTTGCCAATCCTGTACCTGTCCCACAGGTGTGACGTTCGGATGTACCGATTCTGTGCAGGTGTTGTTACACGTGGTCTGCCACTGCGAGGACAATCAGCTCTCCATCCTGTCTCCCTGTAGCGCTCTCTTAGGCTTCTCATAGTACGGACATTGAAATGTATTTCCCTGGCCACCTCTGCAGTCTTCATGCCTCCTTGCAGCATGCCTAAGGCACGTTCACGCAGATGAGCAGGGACCTTGGGCATCTTTCTTTTGGTGTTTTTCAGAGTCAGTAGAAAGGCCTCTTTAGTGTCCTAAGATTTCAGAACTATGACCTTAATTGCCTACCGTCTGTAAGCTGTTAATGTCTTAACGACCGCTCCACAGGTGCATGTTCATGAATTGTTTATGGTTCATTGAACAAGCATGGGAAACAGTGTTTAAACCCTTTACAATGAAGATCTGTGAAGTTATTTGGATTTTTACAAATTATCTTTGAAAGTCAGGGTCCTGAAAAAGGGATGTTTCTTCTTTTGCTGAGTTTATAATTTTTTTTTGTACAAATGAACTCAAGCATACGGATAATGTGAAATGTGATCTGGCGAAGAACCTGAGTGTGTTGGGTGCGCAATTACGCAGGTACTTTCCCAAAATGGATGACACAAACAACTGGATTCGTTATCCCTTTCATGCCCTGCCTCCAGTCCAGTTACCGATATCTAAACAAGAGAGCCTCATCGAAATTACAACAAGCGCTTCTGTGAAAATGTAATTTAATCAGAAGCCACTGCCAGATTTCTGGATTGTGCTGCGCTCAGACTATCCGGCCTTGATGCCCTTTGCATCCACGTACCTATGTGAGAGTGGATTCCTGGCCCTCACTAGCATGAAAACAAAATGCTGAGACTGAGACTGTCCCCAATAGAACCCAACATTGCAGAGTTATGTGCATCCTTTCAAGCACACCCTTATTCACAATTTTCGATTAACAAGTAAGGTTTTATATGTAAGATGGATAAATAAAGAGCAAAATTATTGATTATTATTATATTATTATTTGTGCCCGTGTCCTATAAGAGCTCTTTGTCACTTCCCACGAGCCGGGTTGTGACAAAAACTCACACTCAATCTTATGTTTAATAAATGTATCTTATAGTGTGTGTGTGGCAGGCTTACAATGATGGCAAAAAACAACATTTGAGAGTGCGTTGACCCGGGTGCTAGAGGGGGTACGCATCTGGAGATTGAATGTTTGAAGGGGTACGGGACTATAAAAAGTTTGGGAACCACTGCCCTAGATGTTGGAACATTGCTATAGGGACTTGCTTCCATTCAGCCACAAGAGCATTAGTGAGGTCGGGCACTGATGTCGGGCGATTAGGCCTGGCTCGCAGTCGCCGTTACAATTCATCCCAAATGTGTTCGATGGGGTTGAGGTCAGGGCTCTGTGCAGGCCAGTCAAGTTCTTCCACACCAATCTCAACAAACCGTTTCTGTATGGACCTCGCTTTTTCCACAGAGGCATTGTCCTGCTGAAGCAGGAAACAGGCCTTCCCCCAACTCTTGCCACAAAGTTGGAAGTGCAGAGTCATCTAGATTGTCATTGAATGCTGTAGCGTTAAGATTTCCCTTCACTGGAACTAAGGGGCCTAGCCTGAACCATGAAAAACAGCCCCAGATCGTTATTCCTCCTCCACCAAACTTACAGTTGGCGCTATGCATTGGGGCAGGTAGAGTTCTCCTGGCATCCGTCAAACCCAGATTTGTCCGTCGGACTGCCAGATGGTGAAGCGTGATTAATCACTCCAGAGAACACGTTTCCACTGCTCCAGAGTCCAATGGCGTCAAGCTTTACACCACTCCAGCCGACACATGGTGATCTTAGGCTTGTGTGCGGCTGCTCGACCATGGAAATTAATTTCATGAAGCTCCCGACGAACAGTTCTTGTGCTGATGTTGCTTCCAGAGCCAGTTTGGAACTCGTTATTGAGTGTTGCAACTGAGGAAAGACTATTTTTTTTTACGCGCTACACACTTCAGCACTCGGCATTCTGTGAGCTTGTGTGGCCTACCACTTCACGGCTGAGCCATTGTTGCTCCTAGACGTTTCCACTTCATAAAAACAGCACTTACAGTTGACCAGGGCAGCCCTAGCAGGGCAGAAATTTGACGAAGTGACTTGTTGAAAGTCACTGAGCTCTTTAGTAAGGCCATTCTACTGCCAATGTTTGTCAATGGAGATTGCATGGCTGTTTGCTCGATTTTATACACCTGTCAGCAACGTGTGTAGCTGAAATAGCCGAATCCACTAATTTGAAGGGGTGTTCACATACTTTTGTATATGCAGTATAATGTAAATCGCCTTTAGTCTGTTCAAAAAGGACTAAGTTGATCCGATTACGATACCAACCAGAGGGCGAACAAATCTTGAAAGACTTTGGTTGCAAGCAGTACTAAGGCAACAGCGACATAATATCTTAGGCAGCATTAATGAGGTGACCAATAATGGTTGCAAACGTGCAAATTGAAATCAACTCTGCGGGTCAATTTGTCTTGTATACATTTTTATATGGGGCATTAGCTGCAAACATTCTAGTGCCTTCGACGGTTGCAGTAGGCCCTTTGTTATTTGATTATATTCCAATAGGCTACACTCTGTAGGCTAAGCCTATCTGTTGTCGCATGATGAATGGTGTGAGAAACGATAATAGGCTAGTGTGTTACCCTGGCTGGGTTGTTTGACAGATGTTGGCCAACTGGAGAACGATAAACTTTCCTCCTTGTGTGGGATGTTCCTCCTCATTTTATAGTTAGGCTATGTATAATTTGTCAATACAGTTCTGGTCTTTGGTGTGGATTGAAAGCCTGTATCGTGTGGCTTTAATATGTCTCTACGTTTATGCATTTGAGCCTATCCTAAGACAATTTCGTTGAGCCGAAACACTTTTCTTCGATGTGTAAATTCTCAGACTTTTTTTTTCTTACTTCTTGAAAACAATGAAATGAATGCAATTCACTTATAAGGCTAGTGTAGACTCAGGCAGAACTAGGCCAAAACTCGGAGCCGGAGCATGCCGCTTAGACCACTGCTCTACGACAGTTCACAATGCTCTGGTGAGCACTAAGAATACCAGAAATGCTGATGATACATAGGCGCCTTATTTTTTTGTGTTTTGCTTTAAGCCTTCCCCACACCGTAGCCCTAACCTTGACCACTCTGAATTATGCCTAAACTATTAACCTTCGGGTTGTGTCTGTTTTAACCGTGTAACCATGCAGAATTAACCTTGTAACCATGCAGAATTAACCTTGTAACCATGCAGAATTACCCTTGTAACCATGCAGAATTAACCTTGTAACCATGCAGAATTAACCTTGTAACCATGCAGCATTAACCTTGTAACCATGCAGAATTCATGCAAATACACGTTCATTAATGAGTCAAAGGGATGTGGGCCGGATTCAAAACCAATGCCGACTCTGGCATGTGTGTGCCGGGATTCGTGGCTCTAACCACGCGGACCCTGAGGAAACCAATAATGTGTTCTTTCTATTGCTTGCCTTCAACATACACTGAGTGTTCAAAACATTAGGAACACCTTCCTAATATTGAGTAGTACCCCCTTTTGCCCTCAGAACAGCCTCAATTCGTCAGGGTATGGGCTCAATATGGTGTCGAAAGTGTTCCACAGGGATGCTGGCCCATGTTGACTCTAATGCTTCTCACATTTGTGTCAAGTTAGATGTATGCCCTTTGGGTGGTGGGCCATTCTTGATACACACGGGAAAGTATTGAGTGTAAAAAACCCAGCAGCATTGCAGTTAAATCATTCACCCTCTGAATGACACACTTGCACAATCCATGTCTCAATTGTCTCAAGGTGTAAAAATCATTCTTTAACATGTCTCCTCCCCTTCATCTACACGGATTTAATTGGATTTAAAAAGTGACATCCATACATGGCTTTCACCTGGATTCACCTGGTCAGTCTATGTTATGGAAAGAGCAGGTGCTCCTCATGTTTAGTACACTTAGTGTATAATAAAACAATTTTCCCTGACAGAAAATACCTCTACCCCCTACACATTTGTACATTTATTATAATCCACATAAGAATTCACATAAGACTGCATGTACCCTAAATACATGTAGGTACAGTGTGCATTGTATACAAACACTGCTTCTAGCTGCCTCCTTGCTGTGATTCAAAATATTTATTCAGATATTCAAATTCTGAAGGATCATTTTCCTCCTGCGACGAAAAGGGTCAAATAAAGTTCTGACATCTGTAGTTAGGAGTTCAGCCACACTGACCCCTTCAGTATGTGTGTTCCTACCTATCTCTTTAATCATTGTGTCTGTGTGTGTCTGTGTGTGTGTGTGTGTGTGTGTGTGTGTGTGTGTGTGTGTGTGTGTGTGTGTGTGTGTGTGTGTGTGTGTGTGTGTGTGTGTGTGTGTGTGTGTGTGTGTGTGTGTGTGTTTGTGTGTGTGTGTGTGTGTGTCCACAGTCAGAGTTGGTTTTTTAAAAAGATTAGCTGCTGTATTTTGTTTTGTTTGGGTGGAGAAGTTGAATAGGTTTAAATATACTGCAGTTTGTGTGCACTTTACCGGTGCTCTGAGACAGCTAAGTAACTGAGCGAACGCAAAACGCCCACACACACTCACAACGGCACACCGACACACTGACTTACACACAATACAATACACACACACACACACACACACACACACACAGATAGAGAGAGAGAACCTCTGTCAGAGTGTTCTGTGGGGGTGATAGTGATTCTCTCTACTTGTAGATACAGGCCAATAAGGCTCTCGCTGTGAGCCGGGGAACGAGGAGCCACCGGAGAACGCTCTCTATGCTCACCTCTATTAACACCTTCATGAAAACTTCACATAGTTGTGAGGGATGGGAGGGAGAAAGTGAGGGGTGGAGGGAGGTAGTGAGTGAGTGTCACCCACTGGCTGTTCAGGAGGGAAGAAATTATAGAATTAGTGAGGGGGGAAGGGATGTGTTTGAATGTCTACCCATGTATTTTTGATGGTCTGTTTTTGTGCTTTGATTCTAAAGTCCAAGACACATTTCGAGGCCATCACTGCCGTATAATATGGCTACCTAACACGTCCATTAAGAGCGAGAGAGAGGATATAAAAGAAGGAGAGGGGGACGAGGGAAGAATAGAGCGGGATAGTATACTAGGAATTGAATCTATAGGGAAACTGCCTGTTAGAATGCAGTTTTATGAGGCAGTGGTTGGGGATTAAGAACATCAGAGATGAGAGATGAATTGGGAAGCCCCAACCCTGTGTGTGTGTGTGTGTGTGTGTGTGTGTGTGTGTGTGTGTGTGTGTGTGTGTGTGTGTGTGTGTGTGTGTGTGTGTGTGTGTGTGTGTGTGTGTCCTCCTGCCCCCTTTCCTGAAAATCCCACCCACAGTGACCGATTGACAGGTCTGAAACCCTACCAACTCCGTGACTCTCTCAAATATCCTGCGCCTCCTCTTACAATCCCACCCAACGGATTAATTGACAGGCCAAACTGTTAAGAATGGTGCCAGGATAATGCATGAGAATGAGGAAATAACATTATTAAAATCTGAGATTATACTTGAAAGGTAAAAAAAAAACTTTGTTAAATTGCACATTAAGTTTCATCTTCTTTTTGTCACAAATAATGCAATCACAGTAATGTAGTACAATTACAAATGGGATCTTTGATTTATCTTTTAACAATTGTCTTTCTCAATATGGCACTGTTATCTGGTAGGGCATTGAACAATAACTGTAAACTTGAAAAGCAAACAAGTGTTTTACATTTAAATTTGGTCTTTAATAATGTTCACATAAAAATAATATTGCAAACATATTATTAATTTATCATAATCAAATGTGCTTTTTTTGGCAGTTATATATTGTATATCCCTAAATGGCGGGCCCAAATCTGCAATAGAAAGAATAAAATCTAGATTTGGTAATATGTGTCATATTTGAACAATTTGGGCTAGAGCCGGGGTCTCCAACCTTATCTTTGATAAACGCTACTTCAAACAAAAAAATGTCACAGTTCTTGACACAAACCGGTGCTCCTGGCACCTACTGCCATACCCCTTCAAAGGCACTTAAATAATTTGTCTTGCACATTCACCCTCTGAATGGCACAAAACAATCCATGTCTCAATTCTATCGAAGCTTAAAAATCCTTCTTTAACATGTCTCCACCTCTTCATCTACACTGATTTCAATTGGATTTAACAAGTGACATCAATAAGGGATCACAGCATTCGCCTGGATTCACCTGGTCAGTCCATGTTATGGAAAGAGCAGGTGTTCCTAATACTTTGTACGCTCAGTGTATAACAAACATGTGTGATGGAGAATATGCAAGCAACCAATCTGTTTGGGTTATGGTAATTTAATGATTTGATCTAAAAAGGCAGTTAATGTCTCACATATAATTAGTTTAGGGATTCAATTGTTCAGTGCCAGCAATTTGTTGGCATTCATAAGAAAATATGTTCATTCTAGAGCTTGCTGTGTTTTTACTCGAGTAAAACAAATTGCGACACAGCAAAGTAGTGATGAACATGCTTGACACACTGTGAGGACCTCAGAGCACAAGGTAGGGGAGATGCAGTCCAAGCTCCCAACCATGTGAAAAATAACATGATTTGACTAGGCCATTCCTACATGACGCGCAGCGATACTTATCAGAACAGAGCACAAATAGGCTCCAAAATGACTTGTCTGACTCGGATAGATATGCGACCTTCGGGTGTGGTGTACTTGTCCACGCCGCTCTCTAGTGTGCGGACAGGTCAAACTACCAAACTAATCCCAAACAGCCCACAAAGCATTGTTGGGATTTCTGTAAAAGGGAAGGACATACGGACACCAACGAACTTGAAGCTCTCAACCTGCTCCACTACAGCCCCGTCGATGAGAATGGGGGTGTGCTCGGTGCTCCTTTTCCTGTAGTCCACAATCATCTCCTTAGTCTTGGTTACGTTGAGGGATAGGTTGTTATTCTGGCACCACCCGGCCAGGTCTCGGACCTCCTCCCTATAGGCTGTCTCGTCGTTGTCGGTGATCGGGTTGGTGATCACTGTTGTGTCGTCTGCAAACTTAATGATGGTGTTGGAGTCGTGCCTGACCATGCAGTCGTGGTTGAACAGGGAGTACTGGAGGGGACTGAGCACGCACCCCTGGGGAGCTCCAGTGTTGAGGATCAGCGTGGCACATGTGTTGCTACCTATCCTCACCACCCGTCAGGAAGTTCAGGATCCAGTTGCAGAGGGAGGTGTTTAGTCCCAGGTTCCTTAGCTTAGTGATGAGCTTTGAGGGTACTATAGTGTTGAACGCTGAGCTGTAGTCAATGAATAGCATTCTCTGTTGGAATCTAGGCAGAGGAAATCCTCCTGCACATTTTAGGCAGCCTGCCGGCCCATAGAGTAGAACCAACTATTCAGTTAGATTGTGTAACTCTTGTCACAGAATTGGTCATACTATGCAGAAATGCTGGGATTTCGGGAGGGGCCATTCTACACGCAGCATGGGGTAGATGTGGAGCTTTCTCCTAAAACGTAGGATGTTGATTGTTTGACAATGATGTGTTAACCAATTCTTCCTTTACAACTCAATTATTTATATATCCATCCTTGGTGGTTATATAGGTTCCTTTTGTGAATGTGCTTTTTTGATGTTTACAGATTGCTATACACAATATAATGGCTCCTGTTACTCAAATGATAGTTGTTGTCCTATGCACAGAGCCCCACATTTTTATCAAAACATTTTTTGGGGGGAGCTTGCCTGTTTTGCATGTTATTTTGGCATTAATATGTGTTACAGTTTGCAAACAATGTAATACTAATTGAGTTGAGTTAATAAAGTCAAACATAAACATGGTCTCTTTTTGTTTTCTTGAGTAAGGCAGCTCAAAAATACAGGAGTTTCAGCCTAGCTCAGTGCTTTCTGTGGTGGTGGGGCAAGCCAGGAGTTGCGCCGTGATTGGCTCAGTGTTCTGTCACTCATGGGGACTTTACGTCACTGCCAAGTGTAAAAGGAGACTGAAAATTCTAGCCCTTTGGCTTGTGCCATAGAAGTGCCCATCCAAGAAGGCTCAAGGTCATTGACCACAGATAAATCACTTTACAGTATATGCACAATAGCTTTGATTGGACTGATCATGTCAACATCATACTTTCACAATCTTAACTAGCAGCCATCATCATGAATCAAGTTGACAATCTACTGGCAAATCCTTTTTAATCCTTGTCATATGAAGATAAATAATGAAGATATATATAATATATCTATAATCTATCTAATGATAGATAAAATGTATCGTGCCCATCGGCCATTGGACAACAAGTTGGAAATTGCAAATTCAACAAGTGGTTTGGAAGGAATCAGTGACAGTGGCTGTGAGGTTCCAAATCTGGGATCAAGGGGCTCTTTTCCAAGTTTAAAATGATAAACATTCAACATGGCCATGCTGTCAATGGAGCATGATTTGTGGCCCACTCAAAACAACTGTTAACTAGGAGTACCGCCGCGCCACCTTCCTGTTCAAGTGAGCCGAGCACAACAATGTGAGTCCAAAATGTATGCTGTATCAAATAATTATATAATATGCCAGGGAGATATGTATACTGTAGCTAAGAAAGTAAAACTAATGGTATGTTGTGTATGTAGGACGATGTTAGTAGCCCATGTGCCTCACCCTAATAATTTGGTCTATTTACCCCTCTTAATTTTGCCTACTGTTCTGACTGTTCTACTGTAGCCAATAACATGTTTTAGGGAAATGTAATCATCGAATATTGTAAGACCTTTCGTTGGGTACTTATATGCCCCATTTATTTATCCTATCCTTTATTTATCCTATGGTTCTGACTGAGTGTACAGGGAGAATACTGTAAAAACGTCCCATGTTCTGAATTCTGTCGCTGTACATTTCAAAAGTGCTAAACAAATAGTTATATTGACTAATGTTACGTCCGTCCTAGCTCGCTCATTGTCTTAATCGAAAATATGGATTGGCTCTTATCCGCTTGTCGTCCCCTTATGCCATAGTTTGTACATCTCAATTGTCATTAGAAACCACGTTTGTTTAAGCAAGTCAGCCATATCAGCTATGTTTTTTTTAAAGGTAGTAAATGACGCTGAATGAACTGTTTCGCTGCCAGACAAGGCTCCACTGATAGCCAGGTGTAGCAGTGGTAAGATGTTGGGACAGCCTGCTGTTAGGACAGCCTAACAGTTTGTGGGCACTGTTTGTCACCGTCAAAGTGCAATTAAGGTATTGTTTAGTGTTGGGCTGTGTAGTGGCTTTGCTGGCATACATTCCACTTGTTGTTTTTGCCCCACCAAAATGTACATGCTAAAATTGCCACGTACATCTGAATGTATCAATGTGTGCTATGAGTAAAGTCATCGCCTTTTTTTCTCACAAAATTACCTTTGAACCTTCACCATTGGTATGCTATTGTTGGGTGCTGTAAACTGAGATGCTGCGTCACTTTATTTTCAAATTGCTGTAAACTGAGATGCTGCGACACTTCATTTTCAAATTGCTGTAAACTGAGATGCTGATGAGATACAGGAGGGAGAGAGAAATCATAACCTCAAAGGCCATGCCCCAAATAATCCTTGGGGAGGAGAGAGAGAGAACATCCCAGCACAGCAGGTCAGGAACAAAGAGAAAGTGACAGTGGTAACCAAACGCATTAGTGTTCAGTTAACTTCCAGTCACATCATCACGACGTACAGGATGCCATCGCAACATAACCTCCTGCTTCAAAGAGATGTGACAGAATGAGGGTTGGAGGTCAACACAGAGGAGGCTGAATTCTTGAAAAGACAATAAATACAACTTTTGCATAGAGTGTTGATAAGCGTCTGCTGCTCCATTGCTCAGGTGTGTGTGTGTGTGTGTGTGTGTGTGTGTGTGTGTGTGTGTGTGTGTGTGTGTGTGTGTGTGTGTGTGTGTGTGTGTGTGTGTGTGTGTGTGTGTGTGTGCATGTCTGTGTGTGTGTGTAGGGAGCTAGCTATTTAATATGTTACATTTGAGTAATTTAGCAGATGCTCTTATCCAGAGCGATTTACAGTTAAGAGCATTCATCTTAAAATAGCTAGGTGGGACAACAAGCTATGGGGGTGTCAATGTGAGGAGCCTGGTTCCACTATTGGGGTACCAGGATAGAGAAGAGCTTGGACTGGGCTGCGCGAAGTGCTCGGTTTTGGAGTGTAGGGTTTGAGCATAGCCTGAAGGTAGGGAGGGCAGTTCCTCTTGCTGCTCCATAGGCAAGCACCATGGTCTTTTAGTGGATGTGAGATTCAACTGGAAGCCAGTGTAGTGAGCGGAGGAGCGGGGTGACATGGGAGAACTTGGGAGGTTGAAAACCAGGCGGGCTACATAGTTTTGGATAAATTGCAGGGGTTTGATGGGGAGCCCAACCAACAGCGAGTTGCAGTAGTCCAGACGGGAGATGAAAAGTGCCAGGATTAGGATCTGCGCCACTTCCTGTGTGATGTAGGGTCGTAATCTACGGCTGTAGAGCATGAACCTGCAGGAGTGAGTCACTGCTTTGCTGTTTGTAGAGAACTACAGGGTGTTGTTCAGGGGTCACGCCAAGGTTCTTTGCACTCGGAGAGGGCGACACTGTGGGGATATCTCAGACATCTAAAATACGTTTTTCCCAGACATTGAAGTTATGTTCATTTTGGGTTCTGAATGAAAGGTGGAAAGGTATTTTCCGTGTGATTAAAATACATATTTTCCAGGATGTTGAAAAGGCATCAATTCAGGACGTAAACAAATACATATTTTCCAGTCTGAAATCAGGTTAATTTTCGGTTCTGAATGAAAGTTGAAAATGCGTATTGTAAGGAAACAGCAGGGAGCCGGTCTCGAACCCTCGACCTTCGAGCCCGAAGTCTGGCGCGCTATCGACTGTGCCGCAAAAGCATGCTCGAACGGCAGAGTCGATTTCCGAGCTTATAAACCCAGGGTCGTTACAGTATTTTACAGACGTTGAAAATATGTATTTTCCGGATTTTGATATCAGGCTCATTTTTTGTTCTGAATGAAAGTTGAAAACAAGTAATTAATAGGCTTCTATGTTTGGGCCAAATCAAGGCTGGTCCATACCGGAAAGAAATCCGAATCAAACATTGACATCTATGATTGGTTCAGATTTGTTCCAGACAGGACCAAGAATCAATGTCAGTGGATGTGAAAATC
This sequence comes from Oncorhynchus mykiss, assembly GCF_057628025.1. Lineage (NCBI taxonomy): Eukaryota > Metazoa > Chordata > Actinopteri > Salmoniformes > Salmonidae > Oncorhynchus > Oncorhynchus mykiss. The sequence continues at coordinate 8,485,639 of NC_143035.1, read as the reverse complement.
AAGGCCGGTCCACACCAAAAAAAGAAGTCCAAAATGCGATGGCCGCGCTTACTGATGTGTTTTTTAAATGTATTTTTATTTCACCACGTAGGCTAGTTGAGAACAAGTTCTTATTTACAACTGCGACCTGGCCAAGATAAAGCATAGCAGTGTGAACAGACAACAGCACAGAGTTACACATGGAGTAAACAATAAACGAGTCAATAACACAGTAGGAAAAAAAAGAGAGAAAAAAAGAGTATATATACATCGTGTGGAAAAAAAGAGTATATATACATCGTGTGGAAAAAAAGAGTATATATACATCGTGTGGAAAAAAAGAGTATATATACATCGTGTGGAAAAAAATAGTATATATACATTGTGTGCAAAAGGCATGAGGAGGTAGGCGAATAATTACAATTTAGTAGATTAACACTGGAGTGATAAATGGTGAGATGGTCATGTGCAGGTAGAGATACTGGTGTGCAAAAGCAGAAAAGTAAATCAATAAAAACAGTATGGGGATGAGGTAGGTAAATTGAGTGGGCTATTTACAGATAGACTATGTACAACTGCAGTGATCGGTTAGCTGCTCAGATAGCAGATGTTTAAAGTTGGGGAGGGAGATAAAAGTCTCCAACTTCAGCGATTTTTGCAATTCGTTCCAGTCACAGGCAGCAGGGAACTGGAAGGAAAGGCGGCCAAATGAGGTGTTGGCTTTAGGGATGATCAGTGAGATACACCTTCTGGAGCGCGTGCTACGGGTGGGTGTTGCCATCGTGACCAGTGAACTGAGATAAGGCGGAGCTTTACCTAGCATGGACTTGTAGATGACCTGGAGCCAGTGGGTCTGGCGACGAATATGTAGCGAGGGCCAGCCGACTAGAGCATACAGGTCGCAGTGGTGGGTGGTATAAGGTGCTTTAGTAACAAAACGGATGGCACTGTGATAAACTGCATCAAGTTTGCTGAGTAGAGTATTGGAAGCTACTTTGTAGATAACATCGCCGAAGTCGAGGATCGGTAGGATAGTCAGTTTTACTAGGGTAAGTTTGGCGGCGTGAGTGAAGGAGGCTTTGTTGCGAAATAGAAAGCCGACTCTAGATTTGATTTTAGATTGGAGATGTTTGATATGAGTCTGGAAGGAGAGTTTACAGTCTAGCCAGACACCTAGGTACTTATAGATGTCCACATATTCTAGGTCGGAACCATCCAGGGTAGTGATGCTAGTCGGGCGTGCGGGTGCGGGTGCAGGCAGCGAACGGTTGAAAAGCATGCATTTGGTTTTACTAGCATTTAAGAGCAGTTGGAGGCCGCGGAAGGAGTGTTGTATGGCATTGAAGCTCGTTTGGAGGTTAGATAGCACAGTGTCCAAGGAAGGGCCAGAATTATACAGAATGGTGTCGTCTGCGTAGAGGTGGATCAGGGAATCGCCCGCAGCAAGAGCAACAGTTTAGCATGATTTTATGAATGCCCATCTATGTGATAAGCCTACCGTTTGTAAAGCACCTTAAAACTTCCAAAACACGTCGGCTCGTGCTTACTGGGGTGTAGCCTAACATGTCGGCCTGCAATTTTATGAATGTCCATGCATGTGGTAGGCCCACCATTTGTATTTTATTGCATTGTTTTTATTGGTTCTGATTCCTTTGACTAATCAATTTGGCTATTTAAACTCTGAATATCAGCTACCAAACTTTATCAGGAGTTTTTGCGATCCTACTTGTAATGTCTTTACACAGCGGGAAATCCACAAGTATTTTCTTTTTCCGCTGTGATGAGCTTGTCAAAAAAAATTGAAGGATACAAACTTGAAACCACTGATCATGACAATCGGGTGAAACTCCTGGACAACAGTTGTGATTGTCCAGTCCATATCACTTTGTCCTGTCCTGTTTTTAGGATTTATGCTGTTTGTTTAACATGACAACGTATTTTTTTTATTGTTTCGATTGAGCGCCATTTAGGTTAGGTTATTGTTTAGGTCATTTAGGTTAGGCTATTTGATCGGAGAAACCTGCGTGATGTAAAAAGTGTCCGTCTCTTTACATTGTCATACATTTTACCTCCAGCCTGTAGTCTGCTCAAAAGGCCACATACTCTTTCTACCATATCCTATATATGCTACATGATTTATGTTAGATAATTCTTTGGACGGAACGTTGGTGGAGCGCTGCAGAGATGCGTCTCTCCAACAGCACCCTGGAGAGGTGCACTGGGAATGGACGGGCAAAATATTTTGCCACCCTGCCTTTGACAAAGTGCACACTGCTTATCAGAGGGCGCTCACCTAAAATGCCCATATACCACTGGTTGAGAGAAATTGTACTTGTTTTTTGGGCAGAATTATGTGAGGTTTTGTGTGTTGTTGTTGGAGGTGCGTCTTGGTCAGTTTAGCTCAGAAAATGTCGCCCTTGTCAATCTGCCGCCATAGGTGGCCGCCTACTGGTCGGTTTCCAAGGCATTCCTCGACGATCGCGCTTTTGGCGGTAGGTGCACCCGATTCTACTGCCTTGTGCGCCGGGTAGCCGAAGTGTTCCCATTTGAACAATTGTATTTTTGTCGGGAAGGTACAATCTCCGCCTTCCCGGGGAGCCCGGAGAGCAAATCAAGAGTACTATTAGGCCTAACGCTGGCCAATCGGATGGCTCCGATTACCACGTCTGCTGTACGTAGCAGGCTTACAAGAAAACGAAAGCACAATTGATACTGTTAGATTTGGAAACTTTGAAAACCATGACTACAGAGACTGTCAACGAATAGAGCAAAGAGCTGCTGTTTTTATGAGAGAGTTCGTATTTACTCAACACTGTGAACACTTCTGCGGTGGTATTGAATGAATAGGAAAGTGTATCGATAGGCTTGCGTTGTTATTAATGCTTTGTTTAATATCGAGGAATATTTCAACTTCTCTGCTCATAGGAGGAACAACATGAATTTGTGCACGAGGCAGAAATAATGCAGTGAGACTTGAGTTTTGCTATTAGCTGGAAGATGAATTCCCTTTCTGGTCCGTGTCAGTGGAGGAAATGGAGAGCGGTGGGATGTTGAGAGGCGGACCATCAGTCTGCTGCCCTCTCCTCCCGCTGAGACAGATCATCAGATGCAGGCACCCTCAGCCCAGTAAAATACAAATAAAAAACTAATTATTGAAATGTATGCTCACTCATCTGTGCCTCACAAGTAATACAAACAACTGATCTATTACCGGTGTGATCATATAGCCTTCCTCAAATGTTTATATATATATATATTATCACCGCATATTGGCTTTACTTGAATTGCCCTGCTAATGCATTGTTGTTTGAACCATTTAAAAAATAAAATAATAATCATTATATATAATATATATATATATTTTTTAAATGGTTCAAACAACAATGCATTAGCAGGGCAATTCAAGTAAAGCCAACATGCAGTGATAATGTATGGGGCCTATAGCCTACTGCACAAACCTCATTACTACAGAACTGTTTTTAATAGGTTAGTGTTGCATCGGCTTACGTTAACAAAGGTCATGTTAAAAACAAATCTGAGAGGTCGATCTCGACCTTGATTTGGACTCAAAGTGATATTAACTCAGAAAAGGTTGGGGACCACTTATCTAGGAGGATGAGAACAGAGGACAAAGAGTCAGCTTTGACAGTGTGGAGAGCCTCCGTGACACCGAGAAGAGTCGCCCTAAGTTGAGTGACCCCTCTTGACTTGAAGCTGTACTTGTTAGGGTCGTTAAGATCGTTCTGAGAGAGATAGTGAGAGAGTTGGTCAGAGACCGCACGTTCCAAGTGTTTTGGAAAGAAAAGAAAGAAGGGATACGGGTCTATAGTTTTTGACGTCAGATTAGTTGAGTGTTAGTTTCTTGAGGAGGGGAGCGACTCAGGCATTTTGAAGTCAGAGGGAGCCTGTGGTCAGGGATGAGTTAATGAGAGAATTGAGCAATGGGAGAAGGTCTCCAGAGATGGTCTGTAGAAGGAAGGAGGGGATGGGGTCGAGCGGGCAAGTTGTCGGGAGGCCAGACCTCACTAGTCGCAGGATTTCATCTGGAGAGAGAGGGGAGAAAGAGGTCAAGGCGTAGGGTCGTTCTGTGTGAATGTGACCAGTGGACTCAATAGGCTGAGTGAATGAGAAGCAGGTGTTGTCAACCTTCTTTTCAAAGTGGTTGACAAGTCGTCCGCAGAGAGGGAGGGGGGAGGAAAAGGTAGAAAAGAGGGTTAGACTGATAGAAAGTGGCTTTAGAAGTGGATACAGGGGATGAGACAGTAGAGAGGAGGGAGTGAAAGATGATAGGTCCTCTAGAAGTTTAATTTTCTTCCATTTTCGCTCATTTGACCGCAGCCCTGTTCTCTAAGCTCGCAATGAGTCACTCAGCCACGGAGCAGGAGCAGAGGGCCGAGCCGGCCGGAAGGAAAGGGGACACTGTGAGTCATAGGATGCGGAAAGGGAGGAGAGTGGGGTCGAAAACGCTGTGTCAGTGGGGAGAAGGATTTAGCAGAAGGGAGAGATGATAGGATAGAAGAGGCGAGAGTTGTGGGAGACAGAGAGCAAATATTGCGACGGCGAATGACCGTCTGTGTAGGGGCTGAGTGGTTAGGGTTGGAGGAAAGGGAGACAGAAAAGGAAACAAAGTGGTGATCAGAGACCTGGAGGGGGGTTGCAGTGAGGTTAGTAGGTAAACAGCCTCTAGTAAAGATGAGGTCAAGCCTGCCTTGTGAGTGGGAGGGGACTGGGAATGTGTGAGGTCAAAAGAGGCAAGGAAGGGAAAGAGAGAGTTGGATTATGAATCGAAGGCAGACGTCGGGAGGTTGAAGTCGCCAAGTATAAAGAGTGGTGAGCCATCGTCAGGAAATGAGCTCATCAAGGTGTCAAGCTCATCGAGGGAATCTCAAAGGACCCTTGTTGGCGATAGATGACAACAATGTGAAGGCTGAGTGGACAAGTGACATCTACCTGTTTACCAGGCTGACGCCATACATTGTTCATATTTAATCACTGGATGTTTAACCCTGTGGTGCTGGGACTGCATTGGCCCTCCAGATACACTCTGTGTGTGTGTGTGTGTGTGTGTGTGTGTGTGTGTGTGTGTGTTGTGCATTTATGAAATTTAATGATGCTATAGGAGGTCTTCAAAGAATGCTTTGACACACACACTGCATGCTGGCAAATCATTTACTAGGCCCTCGCTCACCAGGCCATAGTTCCTAGCCTCCCGCTCACTAGCCCCTAGCTCCCAGGCCCTTTCTCACTACCCTATGGTTCCTAGGCCCTTACTCACTAGCCCCAAGTTCCTAGCCTCTCACTCACTAGCCCCTAGCTCTTATGTTCTGTCTCCTATCCCATAGTTCCTAGCCTTTTGCTCACTAGCCCCTAGCTCCTAGTCACTCACTCACTAGCCCCTAGCTACTAGTCACTCACTCACTAGCCCCTAGCTACTAGTCACTCACTCACTAGCCCCTAGCCACTCGCTCACTAGCCCTTTACTCACTGGACCCTAGTTCCTGACCTAGCCCCCCTCTCACTAGCCCATAGTTCCTAGCCACTCATTCACTAGCCCTTCGCTCACTAGCTCCTGGCCCCTCACTCACTAGCCCCTAGTCACTCACTAGTGCAGATCTTGAAGGCCTGACTAGGGATCTGAAAGGGATCATAACTCACTTTGGGAAATCTCCAAACTTCAGACTGGCACACATGAATGACTCCCGTCACCTGAGAAGGTCGGAAAAAAGTTTATCCGACGGCAGCACAATCATATTCCGACCATCCCTGGCAGAAGTATTTGTACCTTTTTGACACTAACACTTGAAAGAGAGAGGGCGATAGAAGAACGAGAGAGAGGCCTGGACATAAAAAGACAATGTGATAATAAACGACTCATACCTCCTTGCAATCTCTTTTGAGGGGTTTGAGTGAGACGAACAATGAGATGGGTTTGGCTAAATTGCCTGTTCCTGGTTGACTGATGAGTGTGCTTAATATTTAATAGGAGATCCATGCATTCATTATGCCCGCAGAAAGGGGGAAGGTCACCACACAGCCTTCAGAGAATAATAACACATTCTCAGGGTCACCATTGTTAATGGGAGAGTTGGGATAGGCGAAAAAGAAAAGTGAAACACATTTCCAATTCACACATGCGTATATGTGTAAAATAGAACAAACATAAGCACCCACCAAATGATGTATTATTATTTCATTTTATTTATTATATTCTCACATCTATCATTAACACTACCAGTAATAGCCTTTAATAACACACTGCTGATACATGGGGAAGGGCTGAACTGCTGGGAGGGTGCTAGTTGTCAGTGAGAGTCATCACACACACACACACACACACACACACACACACACACACAAGTTTGATACAGTGGTACAGTAGTTACTGAGAGAGAATGAGGTGAATAAGCTAAGAGAGACGTGTTCTCTCTCTGTCGTGGCTGTACAGCTCATCACCCTCTCCTCCTATGGTGTTTATAGAGCACAGGAGGCTGGCTAGCTACGAGCATGAGACTTAGAACACAGGAGGCTGGCTAGCTACGAGCATGAGACTTAGAGCACAGGAGGCTGGCTAGCTACGAGCATGAGACTTAGATCACAGGAGGCTGGCTAGCTACGAGCATGAGACTTAGAACACAGGAGGTTGGCTAGCTACGAGCATGAGACTTAGAACACAGGAGGCTGGCTAGCTACGAGCATGAGACTTAGAACACAGGAGGCTGGCTAGCTACGAGCATGAGACTTTGAACACAGGAGGCTGGCTAGTTACGAGCATAAGACTTAGAACACAGGATGCGGGCTAGCTATGAGCATAAGACTTAGAACACAGGATGCTGGCTAGCTACAAGCATGAGACTTAGAACACAGGAGGCTGGCTAGCTACGAGCATGAGACTTAGAACACAGGATGCTGGCTAGCTACGAGCATAAGACTTAGAACACAGGATGCTGGCTAGCTGGCTAGACAAACACACAGGCAGAAGACTGGAGCTCTATTTCTGTTTCGCACTCTCTCTCTCTCTCTCTCTCTTTCCACCACTGTATCCCCCCCTCCCTCAGCTGGTGTAATTTTCTCTGTGCGTTTGAAATGACATGTCGCAACGAATAAGGCTGTCTCACTCTTAACACCAGTAGGGGACTGCGCGTGTGTGCATGTGACAGCAGCACAACCACATTAATACACCCATAGATTGCTCTTAATGATTGTCTACGTGCATAATCTCCTTGTATCCTGAACGGATAGCATGCTGCCTTTGTTCAAAATGTGATGTACATTACAGATTCCATTATAAATGACCAGTCTCTCCTTCTCCCCTTCCTTTCTGCAACCCCCTGCAATCATTGAAGGAAGTTGAGGTAAGTTATTGATTCATCTTTCAAATTGTGCCACTCCATTTTGTGATTCACTCCAATACTCTGGTAAGCGACAGAGAGGGAGTTAGAGAACGAATACGTGCATCTGAAATATTGTTTTGGAGATGAAGCTCTCTCACATTGGCAACACAATGGCGTGCTCTGCCAGACACGGATGCGGTGCGGTGTGTCCCTCTGGGCTTGTTGTCGTGCTGCTGATACGTGCATGTTTGTCAAGCCACGTCAAAAAGCTTCATATAGAAGATTAGCGACACAGGACTACTTCCGAATGGCAGCTGTAAGAATCCAGCGTGGCGAGAGGGCGCGGATCAGAAGAAGCTTACCTGAGTTCAGGTTGACTGTGGCTGCGTTCCCAATGGCACCCTATTCCCTATGTAGGGCAGTATTACATAGGGAATAGGGTTTGTCCTACTGAAGTAAGATCCAGTCATAAACCGTAGTACCCTGGAGCTGTACGCCATTATGTCTGGTATTATCCTGGCTGGACCGCAGCTTGGTGCAGAGCAATGTGATTCGGGGGGGGGGGGGGGGGGTAAGATGAGGGCAGTGGCGATACAAATAACGGGCTTGAGTTTGGAGCGAAGGACTGAATTTGGTGGGATAGAAAATTTAGGACAGAGGAGAATAACGAGGGAGAGAAGTGGAAATGAGAGGAGTGGAGAGGAAGAGACCCGGGGGACCTGTTAATTGGGCCTCATCACCTCATATCAAACTAATGGACTTATTAGCTCAAACCTTAACTCCAGTCATTTGTAAAAACAGGGCATTCTCAGATATCTTTCTCTCCCTC